>NC_044032.1:648308510-648309590 GCF_901765095.1 Microcaecilia unicolor | reverse complement strand
ATTTCTCTGTCCCAGGAGGGCTCACAATCTAAGTTTGTGCCTGAGGCAATGGAGGGTTAAGTGACTTGTTCAAGATCACAAGGAGCAGCAGCATTTGAACGGGCCACCTCTGGATTGCAAGACCAGTGCTCTAACCACTAGGCTACCCCCAGAGCCATGCCAACACGGTAAGCGCGGTAAGCGCGGTAAGCGCCGCAGGGGGGCGCCTGCCTTCAAGGGCGCCGCGCCATCGCGTTGTATTTTTTAAAAAAAAACCTTACTCCTCTGCTCCATCCCCGATTCCCTAGCACTTTAAATTTACCTCGCTCCACCTCCGACATCTGGCAGCGTCAATGAAAGCGCTGCCTGTCTGACGTCTCTCCACCAGCCTTCCCTTCGCTCGTTCGTTCCCTCTGTGTCCGCCCTCAAGGAAATGATGTCAGAAGAAGGCGGAACGAACGAATGCGAAGGGAGGCTGGTGGCGAGACGTCAGACAGGCAGCACTTTAACTGATGCTGCACAGACGTTGGAGGGAGGTAAATGTAAAGGTCTGGGGGGCGCGCACGCCAACCTGATAGTCTGCAGGGGCGCCAGAGACCCTAGGCAAGGCCCTGGCCACCCCTCCATTACACTACATTCCATGTAGAACCCCAAAGAATAGCAAGATTCTGGAATTGTGAAGAGTAACAAGATTCCATGCAGACTCTCAAAGAGTAGCAACATTCCATTTATTTTATTTAGATTTTGCTCACACCTTTTCCAGTAGTAGCTGAAGGTGAGTTACATTCAGGTACACTGGATATTTCTCTGTCCCAGGAGGGCTCACAATCTAAGTTTGTACTGATGCAATGGAGGGTTAAGTGACTTGCCCAAGATCACAAGGAGCAGCAGTGGGATTTGAACTGGCCACCTCTGGAGTGCAAGACTGGTGCTCTAAGCACTAGGCCACTCCTCCACTCCACAGCATATTGCTGTCAATCTGCAGATTTTGTTGTTTGGAGATGTGGTGATTGTAAGTATCCACCTGGCTAGCTTTTGTTTTCAGTAGTCTCCAGGGGGAAGGTGAAAGTCAGACCAGTTTATCTGATAAGTCTTTGCAGC
>NC_044032.1:648285920-648308410 GCF_901765095.1 Microcaecilia unicolor | reverse complement strand
TTTATTGCAAGAAAAACAGAAATGACTCAACACAGCAGCTGTGTTTCGGTGCCCAAGCGCCTTCCTCAGGAGTCTTAGGATGTATGGCTGATTATGAAAAAGAGATATCTTTATTAAATCAAACACACAAAAGATATCAATCAAGCCTGAAGTTAGACAGGAAATCTCACCGAAGCTATTTTGGTAGTCCGGTGAGATTTCCTTTCTAACTTTGGGCTTGATTGATATCTTTTGTGTGTATTGATTTAATAAAGCTATCTCTTTTTCATACTACTACTACTACTTATCATTTCTAAAGCGCTACTAGACGTACGCAGCGCTGTACACTTGAACATGAAGAGACAGTCCCTGCTCGACAGAGCTTACAATCTAATTAGGACAGACATAATCAGTCATACATCATAAGACTCCTGAGGAAGGCGCTTGGGCACCGAAACACAGCTGCTGTGTTGACTCGTTTCCGTTTTTCTTGCAATAAAGACTCTGTTTCCATTATTACGTCTTGAAAAGAGCCTGCCCTCCCTACTTTTTGGTTCCACATACGAAAGGTGTAACCAGATCCCCGGAGAACCCCTGTTGTAGAATCAGATTCCTGGGGCCACAGAAGTATTTATGGGCCTCAGGGGTGCAGTGGGGAAACTGTTCTCCAAGGCCTTTACACTCCTGCTCAATGTTCACTCAGCTGTCCTGTTGGGCAGTTTCAGTTCATTCTTTGCACTCTCTTCATTGGTCTGAGGAAGGTCAGTTAACTGAAAAACTAAGGGGCTCTTTAACAAAGGTGTTAACGACCTACGTACGTACACCATGCGTCAAATCAGCATTACCGCCTGGCTAGCACATGCACTTGCTGGTAATTCCAAGCTTGTTGTGCGCCGAAAACCCACAGTAGAAAATAATTTTCTATTGTCTACTGTGGGGGCGTTCCCAGCTGTAATCAGCAGTTGGCAGGCGCTGGATGGTTACCATGAGGGTAACACTTGAGCCCTTACCGATAAGTCAATGGGTGGCATTAAGGAGTCAGGCCGTAAATAGACGTGCACTGGTTTTAATTTTGCCGCATGTCCATTTCCCGGTCCAAAACATCTCCCTTTTTCCAGACGCGGTGGAGAAATGGTCCCGCGTGCGTCCAATACATGTGTCCACATTACCGCAGCCCACTTTTCGGCATGCCTTTGTAAAAGGACCCCTAAGTGTCCAGCACCCAGTGATGTAGAACCAAAACTCTATCACTTTGGTTCGGTAACTTCTTTGAAGACACTCGAGAAAATATTTACAATTTTAGACAAATAGTCTCCGTCTTTCCCTTTAGGTATCTCTAGATTCTCCTCTCAGTCTCCAGCACTTGATCTCTCTCTCTCCGAAGAATAATTTCTGCATCCTGTATGGAGGACTTCTGCCGTGTTAGCTCCACATAGGTTTCAACTTCCAACTCAGGGTCTGTCCAACTAGGTTTCTCATTTTAACTGGCAACTGGAACTTCTCTTGGGCAAAAGGTGAAGGTGAAGAAACAATGTGACAAGGCACGCCGTGGCCAGAAGGATGCTAGGGTGCATAGACAGGGGTATAACAGCAGAAGAAAGGAGGTGTTGATGTCCCTCTACAACCCCACTTGGAGTATTGTGTTCAGTTTTGGAGGCTGTATCTTGCTAAAGATGTAAAAAGACTGGAAGCGGTGCAAAGAAAAGCTACAAAAATGGTATGGGATTTGCGTTGCAAACTGTACGAGGAAAGACTTGCCGACCTGAACATGTATACCTTGGAGGAAAGGAGAAACAGGGGTGACATGATACAGACGTTCAAATATTTGAAAGATATTAATCCGCAAACGAACCTTTTCCGGAGACGGGAAGGTGGTAGAACTAGAGGACATGAATTGAGGTTGAAGGGGGCAGACGCAGGAGTAATGTCATGAAGTATTTTTTTCGCGGAGAGGGTGGTAGATACGTGGAATGCCTTCTTGCGGGAGGTGGTGGAGATGAAAACGGTAATGGAATTCAAACATGCGTGGGACAAACACAAAGGAATCCTGTTTAGAAGGAATGGATCTACGAAATCTTAGTGGAGATTGGGTGGCAACACTGGTAATTGGGAAGCAAAACTAATGCTGGGCAGACTTCTACAGTCTACGCCCTGATCGTGACTGAATAGATAGGGATGGGCTGGAGTGTAAATTTTAAGGGGCTTCAATGTTAGCTTCAGAACTTAGTACAAGAAGAGTGCTGGGCAGACTTCTTCGGTCTGTGCCCTGAGAATGGCAAGGACAAATCAAACTCAGGTATACATATAAAGTATCACATACCATGTAAAATGAGGTTATCTTGTTGGGCAGACTGGATGGACCGTCGTCGTCATTTACTATGTTACTATGTAAAAGCCTCCCACTCTCACGTTCCTCTTGGCCCATCCACATTCCAAAAGACTTCCCTCCCCCTCAAAGATCTTCTTCCACTCTGGAAATTCCTCAGGGTAGCCCTGGTTCCTAGCCCCTTCCTTCTCTGGTTTCAACAGGGTAATTCCCTTACAGACACTAAGGGGATTTACAATATGGCGTCCAAATGGCAAAAAAAAAAGTTTACCGGAAAACATTTAAAAATGTTAGTCCATAATGGAAGAAATAAATAAACGTGTTCCAATATTTCAAAATAGACCCCGAAAAAGTTTAAAAAGAGGACACATTGCAAACGTCATAGACGTTTTGAGATAAATGTTTTTGCCAATTAGAAATACACTACGTAAAACGTGAAATGACGGTACTGGTGCCCGTGTCGAGAAAACATCTGCAGCAACGGCAGCATGTTCCCTCCACGTGCAAAACGTGCAAATATTCTTCCTGCGTGTGGAGGAACATTCCTCAGTGTGGCCAGCCATGTCTCTTCAAAGGGAGCCTAATTTTACTGTGCCAGTGAGGCACATGAGAACATTTTAACCCTAGAACGCATGACATTAAAAATATACATATTAACGTCATGGGGCCTTTTAGGCCCCCATGCACATAATGTAGAAAAACACACTTAAATAACTTTCACAAGTTTATTTCAAAATTGCTCAATAAAATATGAATAGTGGACAACATTTTAATTATAATTTTTCACAGAAAACACCAAAAAATCTTTTTTTTCCCAAATTTCACGCAAAGACATGAAACACACAAAAATGCATAGAAATCTATAGCAAACTAGCTGCAGCTACATTTTATTCTAACTTTCTTTTCTATTATATTAGTCTTCCAAACAATTCTGACATGTTATTTTTTCAGAAGAGTGTTCTTTGCAAACAGTTTCCTTACAAGTGGAACAATATCGCTCAGTTTTCCTCTCTATGTTTCTTGGACACATGAAACAACGCTTTCGTTTTCTTTCCTGGCTCTGGAGTAATCTGAAACTGTACGCCACACCGTTTCATTGCTTCTTTAGTTTTTCTTTGGCAAGCATTTCAAGTCGCTTCGCTCTATCATGTGAGGTATTACAAGTTCATGACAAAGGTCCTTCAAGAATAAGCGTCTCCTGTCCTTCCTCTGTGCATGAAATTCAGGATGAGTTTCTGTATAAATAGATGAATTTAGGCCTGCTACATCAAGCATATTTGAAAATAGTACTACAGGCCATCGTTTTGTTTGCCTCTTACACGAATATTCTCCCACCATCTCATCCATTTTATCTACACCTCCTTTTGTTGCATTGTAATTCAGGATGATTTCTGGTTTCAATTTTGGTTATTGCTGTCAACACTGCAATCGTGATGCATGGTACTGAGTAAAATTACAGATTTCTCCTTCTTTGCCTTGTAAGATACCAAAGTCGCTTTGTTATTGAATCCAAAGACACTCTCATAAAGTGCTCGCTGACGATTGTGTTTGAGTGCTGCTGGAATTTCTCGTCTGTTTTGCTTTATAGTACCAACAAGTGTAATAGCTTTTGCAAGCAGTAAATTGCCTAGTTCAACATTGGTGAAATAATTGTCCATGGTGATGTTTCTACCTGAATTGAATATTGGAACAGCAAGAGTTTTGACTATTTCAGACCCCAGATCCTTCTGTACTGGTGCACCAACCTCTTGCCACAGTAGATTACGCCATTTATGCCATAATTTCAGAATCACACATCCAGAAGATTTTTATACCGTACTTGGCTGGCTTGCTGGGCATGTATTGTATGAATTTGCAGCGTACTCTGAACGGTACAAGTTGCTCATCTACAGTAACATTAGTACTAGGATTGTAAAGTTTTGTGCAATTTTTGATAAATATGTTCCAGATATAACTGATAGGGGCTAATTTGTCTGTTTCAAACCTCGCTGCACGAGTTCGCTTATCATCAAAGCGAATGATCCTTCTAATTTCCTCATATCTGCCCACTGACATTGTCGCCTTATAGTGTGGATCAGAAAGTGGGTCCAGAAATAATTCTCGTATTGGGACATCATACGATTTTTGACTCCCTGCCAGCAGGAAAATCCAATATATGCATAAAGTTCCTCTTTTGAGATATTTTTCAGGACTTATTTTTTGCTGAAGCGATACGTCTTCCTTCTAGGTTTGAACATAATAGGACCTCTTCTGCAATATTGTCAGAAAAATAAGTACAGAATACATCTTTAGGGGTAAAGTAACTGGGACTTCCCACAGCTCCTTGAGCCTGTCTCACAATATTGTGTATTGGAGTACGTCCGACTAATGTAGGATTACTGTCCCAAAAAACATTCGTTTGGATGTTCTACTTATCACTTCTTGAGGATCCACTAGATTCACTTCTTCATCATCAGAAGAATCACTGATGAGGATGTTTGATTAGCTGGTGGCAGATATTCTTCATCAGACAAAGATAGTTCACTTTCATCATCGCTTTGAAACATAATCGCTTCAATTTCTTGGTCAGTCAGACACTTGGAGGAAGACTGTGCCATTGCTGACTAGATGTTAGAAAATGAAACAGATTTCCTCTCAAAGCTTATCTTATCACAGGTCCTTCAGCAATTAGCTCACAGTGTATACTGTCCTCAGTGTTCAGAGGACCTGAGGTGATGTCATGGCCTTATCACGCCCTCCAAAATCACATGACATCCTCACATGTTTTATCCACACCCTGGCCCCTCACCAGCATTACTGAGTACAAATAAAGTAATTTGAGACACAAACACTTCTGAGAACATGATAAAAAATGTCGTACAGATGTAGTTTTCACCAAACAAGCATTGTTACACCATAATGCCTATGAAAAAAAATTATATGAACAACTGGATATTATCAACATGACATACTTGAGTAATACCTTGAGTTTCAAAATTCTAACTAAAGTAATTTTGCAGATAATAGCAAAAATGTAAGCATGGGGCCTAAAAGGCCCCCAATATGCGTTCTAGGGTTAAGCACCACCACCAACACCAGCTGAAATCCCACAATGTTTCCATGAGGGTGTGGAGATCCATTAGAGGCAGCCTGGCATGCTGAGTGTGAATCAGCCCCCCAGGATCACAGCACCACTCATGTGCAAGCATCATACATAGGCAGGGTCACAATGAGGTCCAGGGGCGTAGCCAGAGTTCGGCGGGAGGGAGGTCCAGAGCTCGAGGTGAGGGGTCACATTTAGCCCTCCCTCCTGAGCGCCGTTGACCCCCCTGCCACCGCCGCCAACACCAACATTGACCCCCCCCGCCGACGACCCTCTCGACCTCCCTCCTGCCGCCAACCCTCCCCCGCCGCCCGCCATCAGACTCAGAAACAGAACGAAGCCTTGCGCCGGAAGAAGACCTCGGCTGGCGGGGATTGGGGTCCTCCGCCAGCAAAGGTAGCCCATGGTGGCGGGGTGGAGGGTTGTTGGGCGGGAGGGGGGGTCGAGACGGTTGTTGGCAGGGGGTCCAGGGCCAAATCTATGGGGCCCAGGCCCCCGTGGTCCAGGTAGCTACGCACTGGTGAGGTCCCTTTGTTGTTAGAGTACATGTTATTAATTTTTCATAAGAATGAATTAAAAAACACAGGATGTCCAGAATATCCAATGACAAGTAATTTGGGCCCTCTCTGCTAATCCTTCAGTGCAGAAATGAGGGCCTGAATATATCTGGAACCCCCCCCCCCCCCCCCCCCAAGCATGCTACCCCACACCTAAATACCGATGGGAATGTTGGCAGCAGCTCACTATAGTCCATTGAGTTGCCCAAGGCACCCCCTGCTTTACCCACTGCTTTACCCACCTCCCAGAACCAGTGCCCATGCTGATGCTCCACAGAAAGGCCACCATGCCACCCTCTGTCCCTAAGGCCACCTCAGCTCACATAGCACCTGTGCCTGTGTATTGCATACCCGACCAATCAGCCCCCTCCCCCCCTCCTCCACATCTGGCTATAGCCACCTTCACAGGCTACGTGAGGAGCATTGCACAACGTGTCATAAAACAAATGATGTAGTGACACCAAGAAGGCCCTCAGCTGAACCCTGTCTCCACCGCCAACTTTTGTTTTGTAGGAGATTCGGTATCCACAGGGACCTTGAGGTGCTCAGGCACCAGTAACCATAAGATATGGCGGAAGATCCAGGCCTCATCCGATGAAAGAGTGAGCCTCAGGGCCCGATGGAAGTGCCACCTGCCGAGCTGCCAAGTTACCCATTCCAGAGGGAGACTTTTTGCCAGTCCTGGATTCTGCCAACCTCATTATGGGAATTGAAGACTGATTTAGATGATAGAATAGATAGGAGTGGCCTAGTGGTTAGAGCACCGGTCTTGCAATCCAGAGGTTGGCCAGTTCAAATCCCACTGCTGCCCCTTGTGATCTGGGCAAGTCACTTAACCCTCCATTGCCTCAGGTACAAACTTAGAGTGTGAGCCCTCCTGGGACAGAGAAATAATCCAGAGTACCTGAATGTAACTCACCTTGAGCTACCACTGAAAAAGGTGTGAGCAAATCTAAATAAAGATTCTAGAATTCTAAAGAATACAAGATCCATGCAGAATTTCAAAGTGTAGCAACATTCCATGTAGAACCCCAAAGAGTAACAAGATTCTTTGGGGTGGAGGAGTGGTTAGAGCACCAGTCTTGCAATCCAGAGGTGGCCGGTTCAAATTCCACTGCTGCTCCTTGTGATCTTGGGCAAGTCACTTAACCCTCCATTGCCTCAGGCACAAACTTAAATTGTGAGCCCTCCTGGGACAGAGAAATATCCAGAGTACCTGAATGTAACTCACCTTGAGCTACTACTGAAAAAGGTGTCAGCAAAATCTAAATCAATAAATAAAGATTCTAGAATTCTAAGAATACAAGATTCCATGCAGAATTTCAAAGTGTAGCAACATTCCATGTAGAACCCCAAAGAGTAACAAGATTCTTTGGGGTGGAGGAGTGGTTAGAGCACCAGTCTTGCAATCCAGATGTGGCCGGTTCAAATTCCACTGCTGCTCCTTGTGATCTTGGGCAAGTCACTTAACCCTCCATTGCCTCAGGTACAAACTTAGGATTGTGAGCCCGCCTGGGACAGAGAAATATCCAGAGTAACTGACTGTAACTCACCTTGAGCTACTACTGAAAAAGGTGTCAGCAAAATCTAAATAATAAATATATGGATGTTGTTACTATTGAAGATTCTACATGGAATGTTGGTACTATTTGAGATTCTAGATGGATGCTCCTTGTGATCTGGGCAGTCACTTTACCCTCCATTGCCTCAGGTACAAACTTAGATTGTGAGCCCTCCTGGGACAGAGAAATATCCAGAGTACCTGAATGTAACTCACCTTGAGCTACCACTGAAAAAGGTGTGAGCAAAATCTAAATAAAGATTCTAGAATTCTAAAGAATAACAAGATTCCATGCAGAATTTCAAAGTGTAGCAACATTCCATGTAGAACCCCAAAGAGTAACAAGATTCTTTGGGGTGGAGGAGTGGTTAGAGCACCAGTCTTGCAATCCAGAGGTGGCCGGTTCAAATTCCACTGCTGCTCCTTTGTATCTTGGGCAAGTCACTTAACCCTCCATTGCCTCAGGTACAAACTTAGAGGGTGAGCCCTCCTGGGACAGAGAAATATCCAGAGTACCTGAATGTAACTCATCTCGAGCAACTACTGAAAAAGGCCTGAGCAAAATAAATCATGGAGTACAAATACGACACTGCTTGGGATGTAAGGACTGGGCCAAAAAGTCTCCCTTCTGGAATGGGTAACTGCCTGCCATTGACATTGCACCTGAGCCCTATTTATTTTTTATTACATTTGTACCCCACACTTTCCCCACTCATGGCAGGCTCAATGCAGCTTACATGGGGCAATGGAGGGTTAAATTACTTGCCCAGAGTCACAAGGAGCTGCCTGTGCCTGAAGTGGGAATTGAACTCAGTTCCTCAGGACCAAAGTCCACCACCCTAACCACTAGGCCACTCCTCCACTCTATAACAGCTCTGTTCTGGATCAAGGCCTGAGTGTACAGCTACCCTCATCACAGTGTGTCCCCCCCCCAACCCCCAAATCCACTAGAATTGAAACAGGCTAGTAAATCAGAAGACAAAAGGCCAAATTTGGTTCCAAACAAGGCAACTTTATTGCTAGCAAGTGAACAGCACCGAGTAATCTCAGGACACTGTGTGTCGCAAATCACCTGACACTTACATTTATACTTCCCTACTGGGCCTGCGCATTAGGCCCCTTACACATCACATTTGGCATGCGCAGTAAACAGTTGTAGTTTTTACAGTGCATATTTGTAGTTCTCAGTACGTACACACGTCATAATACTGAAAAGATACTGGCAAGAGAAACGAAACTTAGCAGCTTATTCTACACACACACAATGCTCCTTTCTAGCACAGGAGATAAGGTTCGTCGGCTCAGAGATGCAGGGCGGAGGTGTTAGCACCCTCCAAGGCCACCTATTCATGTGGCACCTACGTGCAAGCTGATCTTGTATAAGCCTTGCTACTACAGTTACAGTTACAAACTATATGTCTAATAGCCCTGCATTCTGTCTTGCATTAGTAAACAGTAAAACTGGGTAAGGCACAAAGGTCCAGTGCATTAATAAAGTGTGGCCAAAAGCCAAAAGCAGAGGTAGAATGCATAAGTATAAGTCCATCAGTAGGCACAAAACATGAGGTTGTTCTGTTGGTCAGTAGTATCGGGTAGTATCCGGCGCTCCACTCCTACAGAATGTGCTGCAACCAAACCCAAACCTACAAGATGACATGGAAAGGAAGGGGGAGGAGGAAGGGATGTTGGAGAGCACCCTCCTGTGACCAAAACAAAAACGGGCCTGCATGTCACACACAGCTTCCTAGCCCTTTGCAGCAGCAGCTCTGGCAGGATAAATAATCCACATCCCCTGCACTGAGAGGCCACAGCCTAAACCCCTACACCACACACCTCTAGGCAAGCCCTGTGGATTGGATTTCAGCCAACAGAATTTACAGTCAGAGCTAGAGACAGAGATGACACTTGATATTGTACAATGAACAAGCCAAATTGAAAACAAGGATGAGAGAGCTGAACTGCAGTGAACTCATGCAGTTGCCAGAGAAAATTCCTTGCAAGTAAATGTCTGAAAAAGAACTGAGCAGCAGTCAGACTAACAAGAAGGAAAGGGAGCAGAAAAGATGGTTCAACTTTGTGTCAGTTGTCAAGGTGAAGCCTAATTTTCATGCTAGTGCAGTGACAGGTTTACGAGTACGTAAGATGAATGTGTCGTCCTCGGCATGTGCGTACCTAGAACAAAGAAGTGAGAGTGAGGACTGCTGATACTGATAGGTGTGCAGTGTGGGTGGGATTAGTGAAGGTTTATATCATAGTGCATCAGATCCCTTCTAAGATGCAAAGTTCGGTTGCAGTGTAGCAGACTAATTGCTGCAGTTGACAGTGTCTGCTTGGGATATCTTGTGGTTCAGGGGGGGGGGGGGGTGTAATTTGAAAGGGCACATCCTATATAATAAAACGCACCTCCAATGTTCTGAAGCCGAGAAAGTGAAGCCTTCAAGCCTTGAAGCGTTCCTGCAACGTTCCGGAACTACGTGTCATCAATTGAGGAGATGGAGCCTTACAGAGCGCACGAATGGTTCAAGGCTTCAAGGCTTCACTTTCTCGGCATCAAAACGTTGAAGGTGCGTTTTATTAAATAGGATGTGCTCGGTGCTTTTCTGTAGCACATGGGGGGAATTTAAAGTGGAGGAGTGGCTGGAGGGGGGGCAGGGGAGATAGAACAATCGCTGGGTGGCTGGAGGGGGGGCAGGGGAGATAGGAGAATCGCCAGCAAAGGTACGCAATGGAGGTGGCGGGGGAGGGTTGGCGGCAGCGGGAGAGGGGGTCGAAGGGGTTGGTGGCGGGGGAGCAGGGCCAAATCTACGGGGGCCCATGCCCCCATGGCCCCACATAGCTACGCCCCTGGTAGTGGCAAATGCCTGTGGCCTAACATCATTGTCAGAGCCTGAAAAAGAAACGCAAGGGTTAGCTGAGGGATGAAACCAAATTGCCTTGTGGGACTGATATCCCGCACTTTCCCATTGTCTCAGCTCAGTCCGGAGGGTCTGTGACTGCATTTCTTTTATGATATCTACAGATTGTGATGGCTGGAACTGTTAACCCTTAGAGCAGGGACCTGTTCGCCCCCCCTCAATTAAATGTGAGGGCGGGAGGGAGGGCAAAGCCACCTTCGAGGATCAGGAAACACCCTGAGCCTCGGAGGAAGCCCAGCCTTTATTCCCTCCCCACTGCCCCACCCCCGGCAACCTCTCCTCCAATCGGAAGCAAGAGTCAGTCTTTTAAGCCAACCAATCCTTCAGCAGCCAAATGACGTCAGTAACACTGGTCAAATGTGAGACAGATGTACCTTGCCCTGTGAGCATACCTCTTCTTAACCACCCTTCCAGATTCTTGGTCAGTGCCTGATGCACATATTGGAAATCAGTGTAAATTGTAAGGGGTCATGAGGTTCCAGTGAAATAAACGGGCACCAAGGTTTTTTAAAAGACAAATTGGCTCTTCACAGAAAAATTGAGCAGATAGAAAACTATAATAGGTGTTTGAACCTGCGCCTCTTGAATTGCCCGAAAGTACAGGGGTCCTTGCCTATTGACTTATTTAAAAGGTATCTGCTTGAAAATTTGAAAATACCTCAAGATGCTATTCCCCCGACCAACAAGATTTATTATGTTCCTAAAAAGCCTGGGAAAAATGAAGGGAACTTCAGAGGTGCTCCCTGTGCCTGGAATAGACTCCCTGAGCCAGTACGTCAGGCTCAGTCTCTGGCTGTCTTCAAGTCTAGGCTTAAAGCCCACCTCTTTGCTACTGCTTTCGACTCCTAACCATGACTCTCTTACTCAACACCCTCACTTATCACCCCTACCACTGCAATTTCCCCACCCCTAGCTGTCTGTTCATCTGTCCAATTTAGATTGTAAGCTCTGTTGAGCAGGGACTGTCTTTTCATGTTAATTTGTACAGCGCAGCGTAAGTCTAGTAGCGCTATAGAAATGTTTAATAGTAGTAGTAGTAGGTGGGGGAGAAATTATTGATCTGAATAATATATCTGCTATTTTGGAACAATCGATAGAAAACGCTACGAAGAGAGCCACGTTCCTAGTCTCCTTTGTATTCGAACAAGACCTTAATGCTATTTTAAGACTCTATTTTAAACACTGCAACGACCTTTTTGGAGGTGGAAAAATGTGGGTGTTTCCAGACGTTACTAAAACAACTCAAGAAAGGAGAAAGATTTTCTTGTCTATGAAGCATGAAGTATTGGAACTCGGGGGTACATTCTTCCTTGCCTATCCATGTAAATGTTTGATACGATTTGGAGAGACAAAGTATATATTTTACACACCTGAACAATTGAAAGCATTTCTAGATTTGAAAAAGTTAAAATAGTGTTGGATAAATTAAATTTAGAGGCACCACACGTAGCCTTTAAAGCTATTTAATTTTCCTATAATACTCCTGTATTAATTTTCTGTTTCACGTCCCCCACTGTATGTGGTCTAAGAAAGCTGTTGTAACTTAATTTCTGTGATAATAATTTTTTCTTACTGATATTTTTCTACAGCTGTGTTTCTGTTAACAAGTGAATGACTTGTAAAAATGTTATACAAAACGACAATAAATAAATAATTAAAATAATAATTATATATATATATATATGTTAGGGATGTGCATGAAAAAATTTGTGGTTTGTTCTTGGACTTTAGGCAGATTTTTGGACTTTTCGTTCCATTCCAAATGTTAAGGTTAAAAGCTTTATAATGTGTGTGAAAATGTGATGCTCAAGAATCAGGTTAATGTGCATTAAGTCGACTTTTGTGCAGGTAAAATGAATGAATCAAATGTACACCCTTATCGTAAGCAATTGCGGTTCTATATTGCCTAAGGGGTCCTTTTACTAAGGTGCGCTGAAAAATGACTTATGGTAGCGTAGTCGCAGGTTTTGGGCGTGAACCGATCCATTTTTCAGCGCGCCTGTAAAAAAAGGCCTTTTTAAAATTTTGCCGAAAATGGCCATGCAGCAAAATCAAAATTTGCTGGCGTCCATTTTGGGTCTGAGACCTTACCGTCAGCCATTGCCCTAGCGGTAAAGACTCACACGGTAACTGGGCGGTAATGACCTACGTGCGTCAAGTGCCACTTGGCCCGTGTCCGATACTTGCATCCAAAAATAAAAATCATTTTTCGTATGCGCGTATCGGACAAGCGCCAAAAATGAAATTATTGCGGTAGCCGTGCGGTAACTCCATTTTGGCACGCGTCGGGCGCACGTAGACGCATTCGCGGCTTAGTAAAAGGGTCCGTGTGATAACAACTGTGAATACTAATAGCGTGCTTCAAAGGAGGTATTGCAAAGCAATAAACTGAAATCCTCTCTGCTGGCTAGGTGAGCTAGCCTTTTCTTGCAAACAGCTTGTAGAGCATAATTGACACATTGCAAGAAAAAGCCTAGCAGGTCTCCAAGGACATGAATTATGGATGATGGAAAAGGAGAAAAAAAAAAAGTTCCGAATCAGGGAAAGCAGGTCCCCTCCCCCCTCCTGCTGCTGACTGCTACAGGACCCTGAAACATGTACATTGTCACCGGACCCTTTTGAGGTTTGTTCACTGACAGTCCCGGATTGCATTGTTACCTTGGAAAACCTCTTGGCAGCTCAGATCATAAACTGCTGAACTGCTCTGTTGTTACTCTTGTGTTTAACGATGCTGTTCACGCGTGCTAATTTATGCCGCAGAGCTGCTGAACTGAACTGTTTTTTAGTGCGCGTGCTTAATATGTCATTTGAATATCTAAATAAATGCATAGGTAGGAATCAAATGAAGTGATTTCCTGAGGCCTCAAGGGACGCTGCATCGGGTTCACCAGCAGCTGGAAATCTAATTAGTTGGAATTAATTCCGATCAGTTCTGATCGTAAACAGCGTTGCCACTTGCAGGCAGATGTCAGCAATGTTTTGTAATGGGATGCAGATTAGCCAAATACCCTTAGGGAAGGGGGGAATAGCCGCTGGAGGTCACAGTCCGGCTCCCAGCAGACAAGTCTTCATAATCCCGGCAGCAAGAAGCTGTAGTCCCATCCCCAGCCGCATTGGGATTACTTCTCTCTATATGCTACTATATATTCGTCCCAGAGTTGTATATTCTCTTTTCCGGAACCTTATCAGCTTCCTTGCACCTACTGTCACTCTATTTTCCACTCTGTATATATTCCCGGAGTTGGTGCTCTCCTTTCCGGAACCTGTAAGCCACGTTGAGCCTACTGCTATGGAGTGGGTTAGTTTGGTGAATGGAGTTATAGCATTAATGTTGTTTGCTTTAGAAATTAAGACCCCTGAAGACGCTTGCAAAGCGAAACACGATCGTGTAGGGTTGCATTGTGGTTTCCTCAATGAGACGAGGAGTGTGACGTGTTGTAAGGACACGAACCTATTACCTTATGAAGAGATCATTTGAAATAAGACTTGAGGTTGTCTACTTGAAGAGGGTTATGGCTACACAATTAAGAAGATCAAGTGGATGAACACTTTAGAGAACAGGTTACGGTGTAATTATTGCTTACATGGACTCCTGTTGATCGAATAAGCTTCTAAAGACTATGAAAACTAGAATGTGAATTTAATGGGAGAAATATCTGTGGAGTGACCTGGGACCATATATGAAAGTGAAGTTATTGACATATTTTATTTATGTATTTATTTATTGCATTTGTATCCCACGTTTTCCCACCTCTTTGCAGGCTCAATGTGGCGTACAATATATCATGGATACTGGAAATAGAAAAGGATATACATTTGGTTTTACAGAAGGATTTTAGGTTACATGGTCATGAAGTACAAGATAGTGACATTACAGAAGACATTTTCAGACATTAGAAATACAAGATAATGGTGTAGCAGAGACATTGTAAAACATTAGACGCGTTACGACGTTTCTGGGTGTATTTGGAGATTTTACATATTTTGTTCTTTGTGGTATATCTTTTCAAAGAGATGAGTCTTTAGTAGTTTACGGAAGTTGGTCAGGTCATAGGTCGCTTTCAGATAGCGTGGTAACGCGTTCCAGAGTTGCGTGCTCATGTAAGAGAAGGTGGAGACGTGTGTTAATTTGTATTTCAGACCTTTGCAGTTGGGGAAATGAAGATTAAGGAATGTTCGAGAAGATTTTTTTGCATTCCTGGGTGGCAGGTCTATTAGGTCTGACATGTAGGCTGGGGCAGCTCCATAGATCATTTTATGAACGAGGGTACATACTTTGAACGTGATTCGTTCTTTGAGTGGGAGCCAGTGCAGTTTCTCTCGTAGGGGCTTTGCACTTTCATATTTTGGTTTTCCGAATATTAGTCTGGCCGCTGTGTTCTGGGCTATCTGGAGTTTTTTTAAAGTATTTGTTCTTTACAGCCGGCGTAGAGTGAGTTGCAATAGTCCAGGTGACTGAGTACTAGTGATTGTACCAAATTGCGGAAGATTGTTAGAATCATTTAAGTGTTTAGGATTGTGTGTGTTATAATTCTTTGAAGGTGATGCGCTATAGGTGTCTGTATTTATGAGATTTTATAATAGTTTGAGTGTGAAAGAGATGAATGAGTGTGTTAGATAGTGTTTGAGGAATTGTCAAACAGCAGTGAATATATAATAATGAGACAATATCTCTCTATATAAAAGGCAGCACCAACGTTCTAATGAAGCCTCCAGCCGGAAGTGTGAAGGGGGAGAGATATCCGGTTTCCCCATGAGTGTCTGCCCCGCCCTCGCTCTCTCTGTAACACAGTGAAGGAAAACACAGCACAGCACGAAATCGCTCTCTTTGTAACAGTGAAGGACTGGAGGAGGGAGGGGAGAGAGGGCAGACGCCTTCACTCTCTCTGTAACACAAACAAACACAGCACAGCGGGAAACTTAACACTGAAGGACTGGGGGGGGGGGGGGGGACAGAGAGCAGAGGGGACAGAGAGCAGAGGGGAAGGGAGAAAGGGCAGAAGGCAGGGACACACACACTCCCACATGCACACTCTGAAGAAAACCTTGCTAGCCCCCCGTTTCATTTGCATCAGAAACGGGGCTTTTTTTTACTAGTGTTTAAATAAAGATTGTTAATAAATTGGTAATGGTTCTTAATGATTAGCAGCTAGTTGTTTGCAACCATTTGATGAGAGTGAACTCAAATAAGAATTATGAATATTCATTGGGGAAATCCTGAAAACCCGACCTGATGAGGGCCGAGATTGGACACCCCTGCTATAGATGCTCCTTCTGGCCTCTGGAGAACTGGCTGATGTATGGATCATAGGCAGCTGCCTGCTCTATGCCACTTTGATTTTTCTGGATCCTCATGTCTCTTCCCCCTGTGCTGTTACTTACTGTGTCTTACTTCAGAAATTAGTGTTTGTCACTTTAAATACTGATAATACCTCTTGGCAAGAACCCATTGCCCAGTCATGCAGCTACTATTACTCAGGTAACCCTTCGTAGTAAGAAAGTACCCCCATTTCCTTTGCTAGTACAGAAATGGTAATGTACTGGTGCACAGTACGGGGTTCCTCAGGGGTCTGTGCTAGGACCACTGCTTTTTAATATATTTATAAATGATTTAGAGATGGGAGTAACTAGCGAGGTAATTAAATTTGCTGATGACACAAAGAGGCATATTTTCAAAGCACTTAGCCTCCCAAAGTTCCATAGAAACCTATGGAACTTAGCCTCCCAAAGTGCTTTGAAAATAAGCCTGAAAGTTATTCAAAGTCGTTAACTCACGACAGGATTGTGAAAAATTACAGAAGGACCTTACGAGACTGGGAGACTGGGCGGCTAAATGGCAGATGACATCAGGGCCATGCCTAGGGTCTCCGGCGCCCCCCTGCAGTTGGCCTCTCCGGCGCCCCCCCCCCCGAAAACAAGCGCTACACTACCCGCGCTCTTCTCCCCAGATCCTTTTTTTGTTTGTTTAAATTTACCTCTCCGGCGCGTGGCAGCGTAGGCAGCGTTAGTGAGAAGGAGGCGGCGCTTCCCCGCCCCGACGTGTCTTCCCTTCGCTGTGTCCCGCCTTCTTCTGACGTCAGAAATGATGTCAGAAGAAGGCGGAACCGAGCGAAGGGAAGACACGTCGGGGTGGCTGGGGGAGCGCCGCCTCCTTCTCACTAACGCTGCCTATGCTGCCGCACGCCGGAGAGGTAAATTTAAACAAAAAAAAAAGGATCTGGGGAGAAGAGGGCGAGGTAAGCATGGTGCGGCGGGGCGCCCCCCAGAGGATGGCGCCCTCCTGCCATGCTTACCTCGCTTACCGCGTCGGCACGGCCCTGGATGATATTTAATGTGAGCAAGTACAAGGTGATGCATGTGGGAAAAAAGAACCCGAATTATAGCTACGTCATGCAAGGTTCCACGTTAGGAGTACAGACCAAGAAAGGGATCTGGATGTCGTCGTTGATAATACACTGAAACCTTCTGCTCAGTGTGCTGCTGCGGCTAGGAAAGCGAATAGAATGTTGGGTGTTATTAGGAAAGGTATGGAAAACAGGTGTGAGGATGTTATAATGCCGTTGTATCGCTCCATGGTGCGACCGCACCTTGAGTATTGTGTTCAATTCTGGTCGCTACATCTCAAGAAAGATATAGTGGAATTGGAAAAGGTGCAGCGACGGGCGACGAAAATGATAGCGGGGATGGGATGACTTCCCTATGAAGAAAGACTAAGGAGGCTAGGGCTTTTCAGCTTGGAGGGGAGACATGATAGAGGTATATAAAATAATGAGTGGAGTGGAACAGGTGGATGTGAAGCGTCTGTTCACGCTTTCCAAAAATACTAGGACTAGGGGCATGCGATGAAACTACAGTGTAGTAAATTTAAAACAAATCGGAGAAAACTTTTCTTCACCCAACGCGTAATTAAACTCTGGAATTCGTTGCCGGAGAACGTGGTGAAGGCGGTTAGCTTGGCAGAGTTTAAACAGGGGTTAGACGGTTTCCTAAAGGACAAGTCCATAAACCACTACTAAATGGACTTGGGAAAAATCCACAATTCCAGGAATAACGTATAGAATGTTTGTACGTTTCGGAAGCTCGCCAGGTGCCCTTGGCCTGGATTGGCCGCTGTCGTGGACAGGATGCTGGGCTCGATGGACCTTTGGTCTTTTCCCAGTGTGGCATTACTTATGTACTTATGTACACAGTAGGTCTTGTTTTGTGACAAACCTTTTTACTCTAGCCTCAGAAAAGCTGGGAAAACAGAGTTGGCCTCTCTCATTTGGATAAGTAAACTTTGTCTTGGAACGCACCCGCTTCCCAAGCTTTCCATATAAACTGTAGATCTGGCTCTGCCTTATTCCACCCACCGGCCATGCAAAGGAGAGATAAATTAAGTTGAGGCTTGGCAGGGCGGTTGTAAAATCCTGCTCATGTTCCTCCTCTGTCCTGTGGGCGGGAAGTTGCCTTTGGCATCTTCATTTAAACTGTTCCACTGTCCTGTGAGACAGGAGCTTTGTTCAGAGTCTGCAAATGAAAAAAAAAAACCTCATCATACATGAATCTTGTAAAGGAATATTTCTTGAGAGAGCTGATAGTTATAACTCTTCCATGGCTTTTTTTCCTCTGTAATACCAATGCATTAATATACACAGCAGTCAACAACTGTAAATAGAAATAGAGGGAAATTCTATAAGGGTTTGTCTAGATTTTGATACTATGAAAGCATTTTATTTGAAGCTGATTCTATTTCTTTATAGAATACTAGTGTAAATGGATGAAAATGCCCCCATATTTAAGGTATAAACACTTACACAGAGCTGATATAAATATTTATACCGAAGATGAGCATAGTGATATAAAATTGTGGGAATCCACGCCCAACCAGGGCTGCCGAAAGGGATGGGGGTGGGGGCAAGATTCCCTGGGCCCAGTCTCCAAGTGGGACCCGGTGCCGGCAAGGCTTCCAGAGGCAGGCAGAAGGTTCTGCTTCCTTTGTCTGTCTCTCTCCTGCTGTGTGTTGGGACCTGGATGATTGCATTAGCGATAACCCAGGCCCCGGTACACAGGGGCAGGAGAGTGACAGACCGAGAGAAAAGCAGATGCTGGAAGGTAAGGGGGTGGTGGTGGCGGCTGCCCGAGTGGAGGGGGGTGGCAGTGGCTGCGGCAACCCTGCACTGGGCCCGGCTCTGTCTCTCGGAGACCCTGTGCCCGACTTGTGTGCCAGGATTTACACCAGGTTACAGTTGGGTGTGGGAATCCCCATTAGGTGCTACTACTACTACTTATCATTTCTAAAGCACTACTAGACGTACGCAGCGCTGTACACTTGAACATGAAGAGACAGTCCCTGCTCCACAGAGCTTACAATCTAATTAGGACAGACAAACAGGACAAACAAGAGATAAGGGAATATTAAAGTGAGGATGATAAAATAAGGGTTCTGAACAAGTGAATAGGGGTTACTACTCTCACCTGCCTGTAGTTTTCAACCCCTCTCCCTACCACAATCTCACTGCTTCTCATCCTTTGAAGTTCACTCCATCCGTCTATTCTACCCGTTGCCACTCAGAGTTGCAGTCATCTACCGCCCCCCTGATAAATCTCTCCCTTCCTCACTGACTTCGATGCCTGGCTTTCTGTTTTTCTTGACCCCTCATCTCCGTCCCTCATTCTCGGAGACTTTAACATACACGTTGACGTCCCCTCCGACTCTCCCGCTCCTCAGTTCCTCACTTTAACATCCTCCTTCGGCCTCCAGCTGTGCTCCACCGCCCCTACTCACCGCGATGGCCATTGTCTTGACCTCGTCCTCTCCTTCTCCGGCTCACCCTCCGATCTCTGACCATCACCTGATCACCTTCATCCTCCGTCACCCCCCCTCAGCCCCGCCCAACATTAACCACTACTTCTAGGAATCTCCAGGCTATTGACCCTCCCACCTTATCCTCTAGTATTTCTGATCTCCTCCCCTCTATCATGTCCTCCGAGTCTGTTGACAAGGCTGTCTCCGCTTATAATGCCACTCTCTCCGCTGCTCTGGACACCCTCGCACCATCCATCTCCTGTCCCACAAGGCATACTAATCCTCAGCCCTGGTTGACCCCTTGCATTCACTACCTTCGCTCCTGCACCCGATCTGCTGAACGCCTCTGGAGGAAATCCCGCACCCATTCGGATTTCCTTCATTACAAATTCATGCTATCCTCCTTCCAGTTCTCCCTATTCCTTGCCAAACAGGACTACTACACCCAATTAACCAATTCTCTCAGCTCCAACCCTCGTTGTCTCTTCGCCACCCTTAACTCCCTCCTCAAAGTGCCCTCCTCTCCCACCCCACCCCCTCCCTCTCTCCTCAATCTCTGGCTGACTACTTCCATGACAAAGTGCAAAAGATCAACCTTGAATTCACCACCAAGCCACCTCCTCTTCTCTCTTCAGCCCCCTCCCTCAACCAACCAACTAACTCTTTCTCCTCCTTTCCTGTTATCACTGAGGAGGAAACCGCCCGCCTCCTTTCCTCCTCGAAATGCACAACCTGTTCCTCGGATCCCATCCCCACCAACTTACTGAACACCATCTCTCAATACTGTCACCCCCTCCATCTGTCATATCCTCAACCTCTCTCTCTCCACTGCAACTGTCCCTGACACCTTCAAGCACGCCGTAGTCACACCTCTCCTCAAAAAACCTTCACTTGACCCGGCCTGTCCCTTCAACTACCGCCCCATCTCCCTCCTACCCTTCCTCTCCAAAATACTTGAGCGTGCTGTTCACAGCCGCTGCCTCGATTTCCTCTCCTCTCAGGCCATCCTCGATCCACTTCAATCTGGTTTTCGCCCTCTACACTCGACAGAAACAGCACTCTCTAAAGTCTGTAATGACCTGTTCCTTGCCAAATCCAGAGGCCATTACCCCATCCTTATCCTCCTCGATCTATACGCCGCCTTCGACACTGTCAATCATGACTTACTTCTTGCCACACTGACCTCATTTGGATTCCAGGGCTCTGTCCTCTCCTGGTTCTCATCCTATCTCTCCCACCGCATCTTCAAAGTACACTCTCATGGTTCTTCCTCCACCCCCATCCCGCTCTCTGTTGGAGTTCCCCAGGGATCTGTCATTAGACCCCTTCTTTTCTCAATCTACACCTCTTCCCTGGGCTCACTGATCTCATCCCATGGATTCCAGTATCATCTTTATGCTGATGACACCCAGCTGTATCTCTCCACACCAGACATCACCGTGGAGACCCAGGCCAAGGTGTCGGCCTGCTTATCTGACATTGCTGCTTGGATGTCCATCCGCCACCTGAAACTGAACATGGCCAAGACCGAGCTTATCGTCTTTCCACCAAAACCCACTTCTCCTCTTCCTTCGCTCTCGATCTCAGTTGATAACACCCTCATCCTCCCCGTCTCATCTGCCTGCAACCTCGGAGTCATCTTCGACTCTTCCCTCTCCTTCTCTGCACATATCCAACAAACATCCAAGACCTGTCGCTTCTTCCTCTTTAATATCAGCAAGATTCACCCTTTCCTCTCTGAGCACACCACCCGAACTCTCATCCACGCTCTCATCACCTCTCGCCTTGACTATTGCAACCTACTCCTCACTGGCCTCCCTCTTAACCATCGATCCCCCCTTCAATCAGTTCAGAACTCCGCTGCACGCCTTATATTCCGCTTGAACCGATATACTCATATCACCCCTCTCCTCAAGTCACTTCACTGGCTTCCGATCAGATACCGCATACAGTTCAAGCTTCTCCTTCTTACCTACAAATGCACTCAGTCTGCAGCACCTCATTACTTCTCTAGCCTCATCTCCCCTTACGTTCCCGCCCGTAACCTCCGCTCACAGGACAAATCCCTCCTCTCAACACCCTTCTCCACCACCGCCAATTCCAGGCTCCGCCCATTCTGCCTCGCATTTATTTTTATTTTATTTTTGTTACATTTGTACCCCGCACTTTTTCCCACTCATGGCAGGCTCAATGCGGCTTACATGGGGCAATGGAGGGTTAAGTGACTTGCCCAGAGTCACAAGGAGCTGCCTGTGCCTGGAATCGAACTCAGTTCCTCAGTTCCCCAGGCCCAAAGTCCACCACCCTAACTTCTAGGCCACTCCTCCACACTTATTGACCTTATGCATGGAATAAACTTCCTGAACCCCTACGCCAAGCTTCCTCCTTACCCATCTTCAAATCATTGCTCAAAGCCCACCTCTTCAATATTGCTTTCGGCACCTAACCTTTATACCTTTGTACCTTTCATGTAATCGTGCATGCCCCAAATTGACTACCCCTACTTGACTGATTCTACACTTGTCCATTAGATTGTAAGCTCTTTGAGCAGGGACTGTCCTTCTGTGTTAAAATTGTACAGCGCTGCGCAACCCTGGCAGCGCTCTAGAAATGTTAAGTAGTAGTAGTAGTAGGAGTTAAAAGCAGCATCAAAAAGGTGGGCTTTTAGCTTAGATTTGAAGATGGTCAGAGATGGAGCTTGACGTACCGGCTCAGGAAGTTTATTCCAGGTATATGGTGCAGCAAGATAAACAGAACGGAGTCTGGAGTTAGCAGTGGAGGAGAAGGGTGCAGATAAGAGAGATTTACCCAGTGAACGGAGTTCCCGGGGAGGAATGTAGGGAGAGATGAGAGTGGAGAGGTACTGAGGAGCTGCAGAGTGAATGCACTTATAGGTCAATAAGAGGAGTTTGAACTGTATGCGGAAATGGATAGGAAGCCAGTGAAGTGACTTGAAGAGAGGGCTAATATGAGCATAACAACACTGGAAGAATATTAGTCATGCAGCAGAATTTTGAACAGATTGAAGAGGAGAGAGATGGCTAAGTGGGAGACCTGTGAGAAGCAAGTTGCAATAGTCTAAGCGAGAGGTGATAAGATTGTAGATGAGGGTTCTGGTAGTGTGCTCAGAAAGGAAAGGGCGAATTTTGCTGATATTATAGGGAAAGAAACGACAGGTTTTAGCAGTCTGCTGAATATGTGCAGAGAAGGAGAGGGAGGAGTCGAAGATGACCCCAAGGTTACGAGCTGATGAGACAGGAAGGATGAGATTGTTATCCACAG
>NC_044032.1:648278420-648280920 GCF_901765095.1 Microcaecilia unicolor | reverse complement strand
CAGAGAAAGTGCATGGAGGAGAGTGTCAGCTACAAGAGGAGACAGATCCCAGACCTGGTCTGAGTGGGACAGTTGCAGAGCAAGGGAACGAGTGCTGGTTGGGAACAGCAGCAACTGGCAAAGGACTGGAAGTAGAATATTGCAGAGGGGGAAGAGACAGAAACAGCACAAGTGAACTGAACATAGTGGGGTTAGTGGACATGGGAGAGGAGGGAGGGGAAGAGAGGGGGAGGGGAGGAAGGCAGGAAGGGAGTGGGGAAGGGGGGAGCATACTGGTATCAGCCCCTTTATCCTTTGCAGCAGTAGTACGGGGAGGAGGGGCAGAGACAGGGAAGGAGGAGGGGAGGCAGGAGTCAGACATGGAGACAAGGGGAAATCCATTTTCTGGTCCGTTGCGGGGTCCCGGGAGCGGTGTTACCCCAAAACGTCGAAATGTTGTCCAGCTGCGTTGGGTGGGCACAGGGGTAGCACCACCTAGAGAGGTTGTTTTAAGAATGGTATTCTCCCTTGGCTTTATCCCTGAAGATTTGTATGCATGCATACACCCTGTGGGAATCCCTGAATATGATATTAGTTTCTTAACAGGGCGAGGTTTGGACCTGTTTTGGGAAAAGTACACAGAGGTGCAGCATCAGGGTAGATGGGTGGATTTTAAGGCTGTCCCCATCAGTAGACAGGACGCAGTCCAGATTACCATTTTGGTACGTAATGAATCTCTTATGGCTGCAGACCTGTCATACTGGTTGGGACGGTATGCCGAAATTAGGACCCCATTAAGCAAAATACCAGACCAGAGTCGTGTGTGGGCGGGGGGGTGGAGTGCCCTTGTAAAATTAAAACAGGCAGGCTATGTCACCCAACATATACCTTCAGCCGCATACATTGGAAGGGATCGAATTCAATGCTTTTATGCAGGACAACCCAGACAGTGCTACAGGTGCGGATCTTTCCGTCACTTAAGCATGTCATGTACAGTGTTAAAGTGCTCGCGATGTGGTAGTACAGATCATGACACCAGCGACTGCACTACCATACGCTGTAACCTGTGTGGAGGCTTGGGGCACCCTTTTAGCAAGTGCCCACAAGCATCGCACAATCAGGTAGAGGAAGAGAGGAGGGGGGAGGAAGGGGCACAAGCAGAAACTACAAGGATACAAGGACAGAAGCGGGAAGCATTAAAGGGATTAATGGATAAATCAAATACCACTATTCATACAGAGGCAGGCACTAAGGGAAAGGGAAAGGGGGAGAAAAGGGCATCAGGTTTGGATCACATTCAAAGAAGGGGTATTTGTGAAAGGATGGAAGAAGGAGGTGGGGAGAAGGGGGGAGAAGAAGGGGAAGCATGGACCCTGGTAGGGAAACATGGAGGGAAGGGGGGTCGGAGGAAGGAGGGGAGGGGGCTAGCCCGAGCGGGGAGAACAGATATTCTGGAGAAGAGCCAGAGTAATCGATATGCAGTGTTTCAGGTTTCAGGTGAAGGAGAGGGTGATCTTGAGATGAATCCACCCCAAAGGGAGGTTTTGGAGGAGAAGAGGAGGGAGGGGAGGGGAGCAAGGAATGAATCATCTGAAAGACTTAACAGAGAGGAGCCAGCAGTGTTACCCCCAAGTCTAACATCACATCCTACTAGTTTAACGAAGGGCCTCATGCAGGAAATAGAGGAGGGTAAGGAAGGGATGAAAGGGGAAAGGGCTGGTCCAGAGGAAACCAAGAAAAAAAAGGGTAGAAAGAAAGCCGGGGAAGATGACTCAGAGTGGGAGGATTTGGAATTAGAAGAAATTATAGAGGATCCTGAAGAAATGATGGGGGCAGGAATATCTGTGAAGAGGGATTGCGGTGAAGAGATGAGGAGGGGTAAGAAATTTAAGAAATAAACCATGGCTGCCTTGTCCTTAATCTTTGCAACTCTGAATGTAGCCAGCATAAAGGCAGAGAGAACTAGATTTGTCGCCTTTAGCGATTTGACCCAGTGCAAGGTAGACTGCATCCTGTTGCAGGAGACTCATTTGGATTCTTTGCAGCTCCTGCACCGGGCCAAGAGAGATTGGAAAGGGGGGCCCTCATTCTGGTCTCTGGCCAAAGAAAGATGCGCAGGGGTGGCTATTCTTTTTGCCACCCGAGAAGTGGAGATTACGAGGGAAATAGAGGTGGAGATAGGGAGGTGTGTTGTCTTAGACGTTTTCATTAGAGGGGTAGCAGTGCGAATCATTAACTTTTATGGGCCCCAGATTAGTTGGGAACGCAAGCAGCTGTTGCTCCGGGTGAAACCGTATTTATATACAAGCAAATTGGTGGTATTTGGAGGAGACTTTAATATGGTCTTACAGCAAGCAGATAGAAAGGGGTCCAGGCGTCAGGTGGGTTATGACAGCCTCCAGCTGGCAGCAATTGTAAAACAGGCAAGACTGGAGGTGGCGGGAGGGAAGGGGTTCACTTTTAGAAGGGGAGACACGGAGAGCCGTATTGACTGGCTCTTTGTAGGCGGGTTGGCTAAGTT
>NC_044032.1:648215920-648270920 GCF_901765095.1 Microcaecilia unicolor | reverse complement strand
GAAGATTTCGGCTGGCGGGGATTGCGGATCCCCGCCAGCAAAGGTACCTGGCGGTGGCGACGGTAAAGGGTCGGCGGCGGGAGGGGGGGTTCCAAATTGGCGGGGGAGGGTTGGCGGCGGGGGGTCAAAAGTAGAGGGTGCCAGGGCTTAATCTGTGGGGGCCCATGCCCCCGTGGTCCCACCTAGCTACACCCCTGTTGTGTAGTACTGCGAGCTGCTACGAGAGGTCGCGACAGCCACTTTAGAAAGGTGCCACAGGGGGCAGGAGCAAGGGGGCTGCTCTCCTGCCCCCAACAACCCCGCTGGACCACCAGGGATACAGGTAGACCAGGGGGGTGGGCCTACTTGCATGACTGGGAGGGGCAGGCATCTTTCCAGAGGTGGTCTTGATGTGGGCTGGGGGAGGGGGGAAGGAAAGAGGACACCACCACCGTCTACCCTTCCAACCCCAACAATAGCTGATTTCTACTACACCAAGGAATCCTAATTCACACTGGTAAAATGTCCAGGGGTATAAAATACAACCCATTCTATATGCCCTATGAAGGACTGTTATGGTTTCTTAATCTGTGGATAAGTAAGAAGTCATCAACAATCTCAGCATTCAATCTAGCTCTCCTGTCTTCCACAGTCCTTCCTGGTATAGAAGTTGTCTTCTTAGAAGATGTGCTGGTAGCAGGATGTACAGGATCTCCCATGCAAAATTTGCTAGTTGTGGCCAGTATGTTTGCTTGTTTTTCCAAAAAATCAAAATATCTTTGTAGGCATCACTTGAACATAAATAACAGTCCAGTTCATTAACAGGCTTCAAAGTAGAAAATGACACGGGGACAACTGTCCCCATCCCCGCGGGATCTATCCCCGCCCCGTCCCCGCGAGCTCTGTCTCCGTCCCCATCCCCGTGGTTACTGCGGTTCCCCATCCCAGTGTCATTCTCTAATACATAGCTCAAAACAAAAAATGATAGACGGGGCATTAAGGACACTTCATTAATGCTCCCCCCCCCCCCCCCCCCCCCGCTTCTGTCCACATGCTGTCCACCTTCTCACTTGTATGGCTTTTATTCACTTCTCAGACCCTTTAACCTGAATGCATTCGGACCTCCTTAGAGCAGGGGCTCCCAAAGATCCTTGCTGTAGACAGCTATCAGTACAGTCTATTCAAAGTGAGTGTTTCACTTTTATTTTACTGCCATCTCATAGCAAAATCTGCAAAATCTCAGTGAAAGAATCCCTGCTCTCTCTCTAAATCAAGACGCTGCACTTTTCTTCTTATAAAAGACACTTTTTCCTGCATAGAGCCAGGTAGAAGACCCAGCTTCAATTCCCATTCCACTTTCATGAGCTAGATCTGCATAAAGTAAAGACACCATGCCCGTGGATCTATCTCTGGCATCTTTATGATGGAAATTCTGAAAAACTGAGGTGCTTGTGCTGCCCTGCCTTCAAGGAACAGAAAAGTCCAGTCAGCATGTAACAGGATCACCCAGTGACCAGCCCTAAGTAAGGACCCTCTGGAGCACGGCTACTGGCCAAGGATAATGCATTTGTTGCATGATATGAGGAATTTTCAGAGTTATTGATTTTGCTGGAATCAAATACAAATATATATATATATATAATATACAGCTGCAAAGACTTTATCAGATAAACTGGTCTGACTTTCACCTTCCCCCTGGAGACTACTGAAAACAAAAGCTAGCCAGGTGGATACTTACAATCACCACATCTCCAAACAACAAAATCTGCAGATTGACAGCAATATGCTGTGGAGTGGAGGAGTGGCCTAGTGCTTAGAGCACCAGTCTTGCACTCCAGAGGTGGCCAGTTCAAATCCCACTGCTGCTCCTTGTGATCTTGGGCAAGTCACTTAACCCTCCATTGCCTCAGGTACAAACTTAGATTGTGAGCCCTCCTGGGACAGAGAAATATCCAGTGTACCTGAATGTAACTCACCTTCAGCTACTACTGGAAAAGGTGTGAGCAAAATCTAAATAAAATAAATGGAATGTTGCTACTCTTTGAGATTCTGCATGGAATCTTGTTACTCTTCACAATTCCAGAATCTTGCTATTCTTTGGGGTTCTACATGGAATGTAGTGTAATGGAGGGGTGGCCAGGGCCTTGCCTAGGGTCTCTGGCGCCCCCTGCAGACTATCAGTTGGCGTGCGCGCCCCCCAGACCTTTACATTTACCTCCCTCCAACGTCTGTGCAGCATCAGTTAAAGTGCTGCCTGTCTGACGTCTCGCCACCAGCCTTCCCTTCGCTCGTTCGTTCCGCCTTCTTCTGACATCATTTCCTTGAGGGCGGGACACAGAGGGAACGAACGAGCGAAGGGAAGGCTGGTGGAGAGACGTCAGACAGGCAGCGCTTTCATTGACGCTGCGCAGATGTCGGAGGTGGAGCGAGGTAAATTTAAAGTGCTAGGGAATCGGGGATGGAGCAGAGGAGTAAGGTTTTTTTTTAAAAAATACAACGCGATGGCGCGGCGCCCTTGAAGGCAGGCGCCCCCCTGCGGCGCTTACCGCGCTTACCGCGCTTACCGTGTTGGCATGGCTCTGGGGGTAGCCTAGTGGTTAGAGCACTGGTCTTGCAATCCAGAGGTGGCCAGTTCAAATGCTGCTGCTCCTTGTGATCTTGAACAAGTCACTTAACCCTCCATTGCCTCAGGCACAAACTTAGATTGTGAGCCCTCCTGGGACAGAGAAATATCCAGAGTACCTGAATGTAACTCACCTTAAGCTACCACTGAAAAAGGTGTGAGCAAAATCTAAATAAATAAATCACAAAGACTGGAGTTAACAAAATACAGTGAAACTCCACCTAATCTGATAAAAGAAACCCACCTACACTAGACAATGATTCTTTTAATCCTGTCTGTTACCTGTGTATCTACCAGCAGATGTCCAGATACAAAGTCTTATGATGTCATTAAAACATGTGACCAGTTACCATGCTCCATCTCAAAACTAGATGAAACCAGTTTTCAGCTATCCCTGAGTTTTCATTGGATCAAATATCTGATTTCATCCTATGGTCAGTGGCGTAGGAAGGGGGGGCGGGAGGGGCGGTCCGCCCCGGGTGCACGCGCTCGGGGGGGGGGGGGTGCCGGCCCCGCTGGTTCCCTGCTCCCTCTGCCCCGGAACAGGTTACTTCCTGTGGATCAGCCCTCCCGCAGGTAAGAATGCGGTCCGGGGGGGGGGGGGGGGTTCGCTCCGTGCTGCACCCGGGGGGGGGGGGGTGCGCAGCGGCGACCCGCCCCGGGTGCCATTAGCCCTCGCTACGGCACTGCCTATGGTCCAACAAGAAATTATAAAACCCTGGAACATTCTCTGTTTGCTCTCTCTGCTTCTCTTTCCTCTCTGTCGCCTCCTGATCTGCACCTCTATGGAGGACCTTCACTGAATCCCTGGGCCTTGCTGGACTTCACACATCCAAGATAAGACTTTCTCCGGGCTCCAGCAACAACAGCAAGACTTCTTTTCCAGCAAGGACCTCCTTCGTCACTCCAACCAGCAGCCTCCATCAAAGTGAGTTACTATTAATCCAGCCTAATTTATAAATCAGACTTTCTAATCTTGTGGCACATTTCCCGTCTGTACGATCCCTAAAAACTACCTCTTTTTAACATCATTGCATTACCTGTATTGTAAATAAACATTTTAAAGTTAAATATATGATCTTTATGTGGTTCTTCAAGAGTGACCCACTTGACAGTAGGAAGAAGCTCTGTGTAGGGTCATATCCAAGCCTGCTAGAAGCTCGCCAATAACTTTTAACAGACTATTTATTTATTAGTAGCATTTGTATCCCACATTTTCCCACCAATTTGCAGGCTCAATGTGGCTTACATTTGCTGTAATAGTGGTTGCCATTTCCGGTTAGCAGAATTACAAATGGTGTTACATTAAGGTGCATGCATACATGGTAACATACATGGTACATAGCATATATGGAACTAATCATGGTATATATATATATACCATGTGCATACATACATAGTAAAGAAGGATACATTAAGGTGTTGCATGAAGGTTGCGTTGGTTGTAACATACATTTGGTCATCGACTATAGAGAGACCCTATTCGACATAGGTTTAAGGTGGTAGTGCTTGATCATTACTAACAAGAAGGCTAATCAGTTCTTGTGATGAGATTTCGGTTTAGCATAGATTGTGTATAGCGTTATTAATCAGAGTTTAAGATGGATGTTTATGGTATGCCTTCTTGAAGAGATCTGTTTTCAGTAGCCTTTGGAAGATGGTTAGGTCTTGCGTTGTTTTTATGGTCTTTGGTAGTGCGTTCCATAGTTGCGTGCAGATGTATGAGAAACTGGTCGCGTATGTGGATTTATATTTTAGCCCTTTACAGGTAGGATAGTGGAGATTGAGGAATGTGTGTGATGATCTTTTTGCATTCCTAATAGGTAAGTCTATAAGGTCTGACATGTAGGTCGGGGCTTCCCCGTAAATGATTTTGTGGACCAGGGTGCAAACCTTGAACGTGATTTGTTCTTTTAAGGGAGCCAGTGTAGTTTTTCTCTTAGGGGTTTTGCTTTCGTATTTCGCTTTCCCAAATATGAGTCTGGCTGCGGTGTTTTGAGCGGTTTGAAGTTTCTTAATGATTTGTTCTTTGCATCCGGCATAGATGGCATTGCAGTAGTTTAGATGACTTAGCACCATTGATTGTACTAAGCTGCAGAATACTTCCCTTGGGAAGAATGGTTTGATTCTTTTAAGTTTCCACATTGAGTAGAACATTTTCTTTGCTGTATTTTTCGCATGGTCTTCGAGTGTGAGATTTCGGTCAATTGTGACTCCCAGAATTTTCAAGCTATCTGAGACTGGAAGGGTGTAATCTGGGGTGTTTATGGTATTGGGTTTGTTTGTGTTGTATTTTGAGGAGAGGATGAGGCATTGTGTTTTTTTCTGCGTTTAGCTTTAGTTGGAATGCGTCCGCCCATGAGTTCATTATTTGGAAGCTGTGTGTGATTTCATTTGTGATTTCTGTTATGTCTTTTTTAAACGGGATGTATATCATGACATCATCTGCATAGATGTATGGGTAGAGTCCTTGGTTGGATAGCGATTTGGCTAAAGGTGTCATCATTAAGTTAAAAAGAGTTGGTGAGAGCGGTGATCATTGTGGTACTCCGCATTCCTTAACCTGCACTTCCCTAACTGCAAAGGTCTAAAATACAAACTAATGCACGCGTCAAACTTTACCTACTTGAGCGCACAGGTATGGAACGCATTGCCGCGCAACGTAAAAACGATCTACGAAATAACGGACTTCCGCAAACTACTGAAGACCCATCTCTTTAACATGGCATAACACAAAAATCAACCAATGTGAACATACACAACTCCTCCACATATATTCAGTACTGTCTTAGAATATCTGCTTGTTATACAACTATCATGTTTCATCATTATCATGTTGCCCGGTGATCCTTCTGTTACACTAAATGTCTATTTTCTAATATATTTCCACTATTCAAGATGTATTGTAAGCCACATTGAGCCTGCAAAGAGTTGGGAAAATGTGGGATACAAAAGCAATAAATAAATAAATAAATAAATTCAGGTTTCCGTGGTGTTGACGTTTTTGAGTTTCAAATCACCTGATAAGTTCTTGTTGTTAAGAAGCCTTTAAACCATTTTAGTACGTTTCCTCCAATCCCGAAGTAGTCTAGGATGTTCGGGAGTATTTGGTGACTGACCATGTCGAACGCGCTGGACATGTCAAATTGTAGGAGTAGCACTGTTTCGGTGCTATGGTTGGATCTAAATCCTGACTGTGATTCGTGTAGTATCGTGAATTTGTTTAGGTAGTTGGTAAGTTGAATGGTTACCATACTTTCCATTAGTTTTACTATCAGGGGGATGGAAGCTACTGGTCGGTAGTTGGTTGTGTCATTTAATTTTTTCTTTAAGTCTTTGGGTATGGGGTGTAACTTTCTATCAGTGCTCCAGAGGTGGGAGATAAGGTTTGAACTTTTCTAAAATATTAAATTTACAAATATATAAGTGCACGTGAAATCTCTGTCAGACATATTAGTTAATATTTTAATTTAATTCAGCCTTTTATAACCTGCCACTTTCAGCCACAGGTTGGACAGAGTGGGATACAAGTACATTAAAAATACTAAATTAAATGAATTCCCTCACTCCACCCACCCACCCTCCCTCCCTCCCAACCCCCCCCCCCCCCCCGCCGCCACCACCACCACCACACTGCCACTTCCCACCGCATCCCCTGTACCCCCAGCCAAATATCTTTCCCTCCATAAAATCCCTAAACTGCCTCTAATTGTCAAGAAAACAAATTCTCCAAACAACCATCTTGTTTTCTAACTTGATTCTTATTCATTGCAAGCTATTTAAAGCTGTATAAATTATAGCACTCAGGTAACCTCTTCATTGTTTGTGTGGTCCAGCAGGCTTGAGTACTGTACGACTGTCTGTCAGCTTGTAATAATGTTCTAAAACGAAAAGTGTACTAGCTGGTGTTCTGTCCTCACCATGTTTCATCAGAGTCTGACATAAACCAGTATTAACATCACCGGAAAAAGACTCAACACATGTGATCCAATTGCTCTTTAATTCAGTTAAGCCAAAGAAAAAGAAAAGCAAACACTTACTATTGAGATGTATTGCCGCTGCGGACGAAAATGTGTTCATTAGCCAGCTCTCTCAGGCAGGAGAGGCTGGGGAATTCAGCTACACAGACTGGCTGGTGAAGTTGTAGCACTTTAAATATGTAAGAACATAAGAGCATAAATTTTGCCATACTGGGACAGATCGAAGGTCCATCAAGCCCAGCATCCTGTTTTTAACAGTAGCCAATCCAGGTTACACCTACCTGGCAGAAACCCCTATAGTACCAACATTCCATGTAGAACCTCAAAGAGTAGCAAGATTCTAGAATTCTAAAGAATAACAAGATTCCATGCAGAATTTCAAAGTGTACCAATGTTCCATATAGAACCCCAAAGAATAGCAAGATTCCAGTCAGAATCCTAAGTACATAAGTATTGCCACACTGGGACAGACCAAAGGTCCATCAAGCCCAGCATCCTGTTTTTAACAGTAGCCAATCCAGGTCACACCTACCTGGCAGAAACCCAGAGAGTAGCAACATTCCATGTAGAACCCCAAAAGAGTAGCAAGATTCCATTCAGAATCCTAAGTACATAAGTATTGCCACATTGGGACAGACCGAAGGTCCATCAAGCCCAGCACCCTGTTTTTAACAGTAGCCAATCCAGGTCACACCTACCTGGCAGAAACCCAGAGAGTAGCAACATTCCATGTAGAACCCCAAAAGAGTAGCAAGATTCCATTCAGAATCCTAAGTACATAAGTATTGCCACACTGGGACAGACCGAAGGTCCATCAAGCCCAGCATCCTGTTTTTAACAGTAGCCAATCCAGGTTACAAGTACCTGGCAAGATCCCAAAACAGCAAATCCAAGAAAAAAGTAGCCTCCACGGAGAATCAAAACAAAACAGCAAACGTAGAGGCTGACAAATGTACAAACCAATAGGGAGATAATATCAAAGAGCAGTTTATGCAGAATATTCATATCAGGGACCCAACAGGGTCCGTGTTTCGGCGCTAAAGCGCCTGCCTCAGGGGTCACAAACAACTTTCTACAAAAAACAAAATAGATTAAAAAATGCATATATATATATATATATCAGATAGTATATCTGCCTTTATAAAATACTAGTAAAAAAGGCCCGTTTCTGACACAAATGAAACGGGCGCTAGCAAGGTTTTCCTCGGAGTGTGTATGTTTGGGAGAGTGTATGTGAGAGTGGCTGTTTGAGAGTCAGAGTGAAAGTGTGAGTGTGTGTGTGTGAGAGAGAGAGTGAGTCTGGGTGTGAGTGTGTTTGTGAGAGAGTGTGTGTGTGAGAATGAGAGTGTGTGCAAGTGTGTATGTGAGACACAGTGTGAGAGAGAGAGTGTGTGTGAGACACAGATTCTCTGTTAGAGTGAGTGTATGAGACCAAGCGAGTGTGTGAGTGACTGTGTGGCACATAGAGAGTGAATGTGATACAGTGTGAGACAGAGTGTGTGAGAGTGAGAGTCAGAAAGACATTGTATATGAGAGAGAGAGTGTGAGCCCTGCCCTCCCAATCCATGCCCATCTGTCCCCTGCCCCCTCCATTCATCCTTTTCCAGCAATTCCCCTCTCTCCCTGAGCCCTGCCCTCCCAATCCATGCCCATCCATGCTCCTCTGTCACCTGTCCCCTCCATTCATCCCTATCCAGCAATTCCCCTCTCTCCCTGAGCCCTGTCCTGCAATCCATATCCATCCATGCCCATCTGTCCCCTCCATTCATCCCTTTCCAGCAATTCCCCTCTCCCTGAGCCCTGCCCTCCCAATCCATGCCCATCCATGCTCCTCTGTCACCTGCCCCCTCCATTCATCCCTATCCAGCAATTCCCCTCTCTCCCTGAGCCCTGCCCTGCAATCCATATCCATCCATGCCCATCTGTCCCCTCCATTCATCCCTATCCAGCAATTCCCCTCTCTCCCTGAGCCCTGCCCTCCCAATCCATGCCCATCCATGCTCCTCTGTCTCCTGCCGCCTCCATTCAACCTTTTCCAGCAAGTCCCCTCTCTCCCTTCCATGACCCCCCTCGCATCCATGCTCCTCTCTCTCCCATGTCCCAGCCTGGCCCGCCCTCTTCTCCCCCCCCCCCTTCTCATCCATGCCCCCCCTTCGCATCCATGCTGTCATTTCTCCCCTGCCCTCCCGCTCCCATTGTTCAACTTTACTGGCCACCCTCTTCTCTCCCCCCAACTTCCTTTTTTTTTTTCTTCTTTTAAATTTACCTCCGTGGCGGTTCCGGCAGCGAAGCGTCAGGGAAGGAGGCGGCGCTCCCGACCAGGGTTGCCAGGTGGAAAATTTTTTTCCCACCCAATCCAGCCTAAAAACAGCCCAAAACCCGCCCAAACTCAAACCCCGCTCCTGACACCCCCACCCCCGCGTCATCACCCCCGCCCCCGCCGTCATCACCCCCGCCCCCGCCGTCACCGGCCCCGCCTCCCCCGTCACGGCCCCGCCTCCCCGTCATCGGCTCCGCCCAGAACATCACTAACCCCACCCCCACGGCAAAAAAAAAAAAAAAACGCCCGAAAAACCGCGGAAAAGAAAAAAAAGAAGCCCAAAAACCGCGACCCGCCGCGGGCAAAAATTTACCGCGGCGGGTCGCGGGAAGACCGCCCAATTGGGCGGTAAAACCGCCCACCTGGCAACACTGCTCCCGACGTCTAGCCTTCCCTTCGCTGTGTACCGCCTTCTTCTGACGTCATCCTTGACGTCAGAAGGAGGCGGAACACAGCGAAGGGAAAGCTAGAGACGTCGGGAGTGCCGCCTCCTTCCCTGACGCTGCGCTGCCGGAATTGTTTGGTTTTTTTTCCGCCCTCGACGTCATGACGTTTGACGCGAGGGCGGGGCAGAGACGGCTGGCTGGCTTGAAGGCTTCACACCACGAATCCACGAACCCTTCAGCCTGGGAGTGACGTCAGATGGCTTCAGAACGTTGTCCTCAGAACGTTGAGGGTGCGTTTTATTATATTAGATATAGTAAACATTGATGAACATTCATGATAATATTGGACGACTGTAAATGTATAACAATAGATAATGCGAAAAATTTTAAAAATTTATAATATACTATGTCGGGTCAAAGATGTCTGCTAGTGTTGCCAGATGGGCGGTTTTCCTGCCCAATTGGGCTCCTTTCCGCGACCCACTGCGGCTTTTTCACGCCGCGTGCGGGTTGCAGGATTTTGGGCGACTTCTTGTTGCCCCACCGGCGATTTTTTCGCCGGCTGCATTTTTAGTTGGCTAGTTTTCCCGCGGCCGCGGCCAGTAGAAGCCCCACGGAGGCGGGCTTAATGACGTCATTTGTATGCAAATGACATCATTAATATTTATTAATGATGTCATTCACATGCAAATTGACTTTGTGCAGTTTTGGGCTGGTTTGGGGCTGGCTTTGGGCGTGACAAATTTTTTCCATCTGGCAACAGGACCTGTGCTGTCTGAGCAGTGCTTCAGTCGCTGAACTGAGCATGCGCGAGGGCGCAGACATCGGTGGCTGAAGCGTGCCACCAACTTCCACACTGGCTGAAGCAGGCTGCCAACTTCCCCACCACTTAGGCAGCACAGCTGGGGGGCTTGGACAGTGGACTTCTTCGGCTGGCGGGGCTTGGGCATCCTGCCATTTAAACCAGTGCCGCAATTCTGCAGGAGGCTTGAGCCCAAAGTGGGAGGACCAGACCCCGAGACTCTCCCCCCCCCCCATGGCTATAACCCTGGGATGTCACTTTTTAAATGAATCATGTGGGACATTACGCCAATTTTCCACATATAAAGACATTTGCCGACTCACTTCAAACAATCAAGGTTTACAGTCTGCAAAGAAAGGGCTCCCCCCTCCCCCAGGAGAACAACAGAATACCTGAATTACGCAAAAGATAGTTGACAATTAATCTCCAGAGCTGAAAGAATAATCCAAGATTTGACATGCAAAACATAACTCCGTTAATTTACAGTGCTGCAGGAGCCAAAAAAAATATAATGTACAGCCAGATAATTCTCTCCCGCTGTGGAGATGGGCATCCTGTGTCCCACCTTCCACCTCCTCAGAATTTCCTGTATTATCCCTCTTTACCACAAACTCCTTTATGAGAAAACATCAAATACAATACACCAATGCGACTGCCAACAAATTCCTTGCACTGTACCTGCCTCTTCATATAACAAATGCATTATTCAAGGTCTCCAGCTTGTTTCTTACAGAGAGAGAACTGTGTAATTCTAGGAACACTTCACAGGCTCTGAAGTGTAAGCGCCCCTCTTCTCTTCCAGTAGCTTAGAAGCTGAGTGACACCGAGGGAGAGCAATGCTGTGCTTCGGGGGTGCTTTGAAAATGAAATAAATGGAAGCAGTACGCTAAGCAGCCTTCAGAGTCAATAAAATTTATTTATTAGGATTTATTTACCGCCTTTTTGAAGGAATCCACTCAAGGCGGTGTACAGTAAGAATAAATCAAACTTGAACAATAAGTAATTACGGCAGTAAAAATATTCAAAAACAATACAAACTATGGCATGGTATACTATTTACAATGTCAACATACTACGTAATAGAACGTTATAATTGATAGTGAAGGGTAAGGCAAAGTTGTAACATATAGATGGGTAAGAAAGTAGGAAGAATTAGAAAGTAAGGTGATTGATTTGAAGAAAGTTGCACGTGAGGTCATAGAAATGGTTAAATGTTATGTCAGCTAAGGTAGGAGTGGATCAACATGTCGTATGTGCAGCCCGAGTCACTCCTTGTCTGTGTGAGTGAGACTAACGAGTTAGTTCTTCTTTCATTAAAGGCCTGGTTGAAGAGTCAAGCTTTCACCTGCTTCCTGAAGTAGAGATAGTCTTGTGTTAAGCGCAGCCTTTCAGGCAGTGCATTCCAGAGTGTGTGTGTGTGGGGGGGGGGGGGGGGGGGGGGGGCTACTCTGGAGAAGGCACGCTTGTGGGTATCACATGGTGTAATGTCTTTTGGTGAGGGTGTGGTTAGTGAAAGTCCTTGGGAGGACCTTAGTGTCCTTGGCGGTACTCAGGGCCATTTCCTTTCAGGGCCTTTCTTTGTTTTTTACAAATTGTAAACCGTTCTGTTTTTTTTGTTGTTCAATCATTTTTATTAATTTGGATATAACAATAAAAAGGAAATTAAGTTTTGCAGTTTGCAATAAGATACGGTATATAAATTGACGTAAATAAATAAAAAAAATAATTGAAGATCAGAGATAGAGTTTTAAATTTAGCCCTGTATTGTGATGGTAGCCAATGAAGTTTTTTGCAAAAATGGTGTGATGTGGTCACGTTGCTTGCAACTTCTATGAGTCTTGCTGCTGCATTCTGAATGAACTGGAGCTGGTGCAGGCCCTTTGTAGTCAGACCATTGTATAGTGCCAGGGCCGGTCTTAGGCAGAGGCGACCACTCGGGGCCGCATAGGGCCCCCGCGCTTAGGGGGGCCCGGTGCAGCGACACTCAACTCTGCCTCACTGCCAACGACCCCCCGCTCGGACGACCGCATCCTGATCCCGCTCGGCCAATGCCCGCTCCGCTTCCGCCCACGTTGCGGCACCCCCTGCTGAGCCCGCCGTCAGCAGTCATCCCGCCTCCCCGGACCCCGACATTTGCACCGACGGCCACCGGCAGACAGTTGCAGCGCCAGCGAGACGGCCCAGCTCCCGACAGAGAGTTGCAGCAGCGGCTCACCCCAGCATTTCACTTCCCGCTCAATGTCCCGCCTTCTGATGAGGTATTTCCCTGTTGGCGGGCGGGAGTCACTGAGCGGGAAGCTGCCTGGAACCTGGTCGGAGGTGAGCCGGTGTGCGGTGAGTGCGACTTAAAAATAAATAAAGGCAGTCAAGTGGAGCTCGAGTGGAGCAAGTTGTGCCAGTGCCATTCAAGGCAAGCCAGGTATGATGATAGCTTTTCTTATAAGGAAGAAGGAAGTTTCAAACCCCTTTTGTGCCATTTTAAAGGTAAATACTATTGCAGTAGTCTATTATTCTCCATCAGTGATTAAGTCAAAAATTCAGTGTTTTATGAAGGGCAAGTGACAGGAAAAGATCAAGAGGTTAGCTAAAGTGGTGCGTGAATGGAGGGGTGGGGACAGGGCAAGTGGAGAGGGCTAGTAGTGTCAGACTTTACTGTTAATTTGACAAAGTTATTGAAAACCTAAAGAATCCCAAGTGGGCAGACTAAAAATTGTCCATCTACAGGTACTTATCTTGCTAAGCTGGCCAGATCATGTGTATTTTAGGAGAATTTGAGTTTCCAAAGCAAATAGCATTGTAGCTCAAGAAAGAAGGGGGCATTTCTCTAAGCATGTTCAGCTTAGGAGAGGAAAAGAGCACATATAAAATCCATTTCCAAAAAATGGGGGAAGTTGAAAGTACTGGATCTTTTCTTAGTATTTTTCCTTTATTCTCCTTGTTATGAGAATTGGAACTACTAATTGTAGTGAACTTGAACTGAATTTCTGGGGGGGGGGGGGGGGGGGGGGTTCATGATAGCATTGGACTTTTTATTTCAATCAGTTTTTTTTGTACAAGTTGTACAAGTTTAGCTTCATTTGTCTTTATTGAAATTGCATAAATAAAATTTTTTCTAAAAATAGAATAATCTTATCAATGGGGTGGAGCTACGGGGGTGGAGATAGGGCGGGGCTAGGGTGGGGTGGGCGGGGCTATGATGGGGGCCCCAACAAATTGGTCTGCACAGGGCCCCGCACTTGCTAAGACCGGCCCTGTATAGTGCATTGCAGTAATCCAGTCTTGATGTTATCATGGCATGCAGACCGGGATAAGATTTACCTTCTCGATGTAAGGAGAGAGGCAGCGTAGCTGTCGCAAATAGTAGAAGCAGCTCTTGAAGGTTGCTTGGATTTGGGGAATCAGAGTAAGTGTTGAATCTAACTGTATTCCAAGTCTCCTGACTTGTGATTTGAGGGGGAGTTCATACTTCCTAAAAGGGATTTTGATGTCACGACAGTATGTATCCACTTGTGTTAGGACCCAGAGAAGCAGGGCCGGTTCTTAAGCGAGGCGACCAAGGCGGCCCGCATAGGGCCCCGCGCGGCGGCCTCAGTCAACCTCTTCCACGCGCAAGGATCTTTATTTTCCTTTTAACTTACCCTCCGTCCCCACCTCGCCAGAATCGAGCGGTCACCCCCCAACCAAGGATGGCTCTTCGTTTTGTTTTTTTAACTTTACCCGCCTCCATCGCCGGAATCCAAGCGTCACTAAAAGCGCTCCTCCCTCCCGAGTCCCCCGATGTCTCTAGCAGAACTGGAGCTCTTCCTGATTCGTTCATTCTCAGTGTCCGCCCTCGAGGGCGGGACACTGAGAATGAACGAATCAGGAAGAGCTCCAGTTCTGCTGCGTTCTGCTAGAGATGTCGGGGAGACTCGGGAGAGGAGGAGCGCTTTTAAATGCTTGGATTCCGGCGATGGAGGCGGGTAAAGTTAAAAAAAAAAAACGAAGAGCCATCCTTGGTTGGGGGGTGAAAAGAGGGCGCCAGGGCGGGCAGGCAGTTGAACGTGGGAGCGGGAGGGTAAGGGAGAGAGGACCTGGACATGGATGCCAGGCCTCAGGGAGAGAGGGTAATGGCTGGATAGGGCTGATGATGGAGGGGAGATGGGAGGAGGAGCGGGAGAGGAGATGGAGGGGAGGAGGGCGCATGGATGGGAGGGGTCAGGGAGAGGGGAATGGCTGGATAGGGATGATGAATGGAGGGGGCAGGGGAGAGGAGCATGGAGGGGGGGGCTCAGGGAGAGAGGGGAATTGCTGGATAGGGATGATGAATGGAATGGAGGGGGCAGGGGAGAGGAGCATGGATGGGAGGGGGCTCAGGGAGAGAGGGGAATTGCTGGATAGGGATGATGAATGGAATGGAGGGGGCTCAGGGAGAGAGGGGAATTGCTGGATAGGGATGATGAATGGAATGGAGGGGGCAGGGGAGAGGAGCATGGATGGGAGGGGGCTCAGGGAGAGAGGGGAATTGCTGGATAGGGATTATGAATGGAATGGAGGGGGCAGGGGGAGAGGAGAATGGATGGGAGGGAGGGGCTCAGGGAGAGAGGGGAATGCTGGATAGGGATGATGAATGGAATGGAGGGGGCAGGGGAGGGGAGAGGAGCATGGATGGGAGGGGCTCAGGGAGAGATGGGAATGGCTGGATAGGGATGATGGATGGAGGGGGCAGGGGAGAGGAGCATGGATGGGAGGGGGCTCAGGGAGAGAGGGGAATTGCTGGATAGGGATGATGAATGGAGTGGGGGGGGGAGGGGAGAGGAGCATGGATGGGAGGGGGCTCAGGGAGAGAGGGGAACTGCTGGATAGGGATGATGAATGGAATGGAGGAGGGGCAGGGGAGAGGAGCATGGATGGGAGGGCAGGGCTCAGGGAGAGAGGAGAAATTGCTGGACATGGAGGGCAGGGGAGAGAGGAGAAATGTTGGGCAGGAATGGAGGGAAGGAAGACAAAGGAAGGAGATGCACATGGAGATGGTAGACAGGACACATAAGGACACAGGAGGATGGTGGACATGGTGAGAGGAAAAAATATCAAATGGAAAGAAGACACTGCATAAAACAGAAGACACTGGGACCAAAGCGAATAGAAAAAAAACAAATGATCAGACAACAAAGGTAGAAAAAAGTATTTTATTCAGAATGTATTAATTGGAATATGTCAGCTTTTGGAAATGTGCATTCTGGATATTTTGCATGTAAGTTTCAATTTTTCTCAGTATTGCTGCATGCTGAGTCTGACTTCTTGAGGTAACTTTCCAGTTTATTTGCCTTCATATCTGTTGTGTCATGTGTTTTTCATGCGTGATCAAGGTGCAGTATCCTGCTAGCATGTAGCATTTGCAGCCCTTTTTGTTTTGTTTTATTTTCACGAGGTAGTGTATTGGTGCTTTTAGAGCCTGGTGTAATTACAGTGCTGTCTTTCCACGATAAGGTTGTAGCTCGTCTGTCCTGGAATTAGTGTGTTATGATTTGGTAAGGTTATGAGTGTGTTTTTGCACAAGTTTGTGTATAGTGTTTTGCAGTTGGAGAGATTGTGTGTCCAGCACCTCTGACCTCCCCGGGGTTATGAGAATTGGAATACTAATTGTAGTGGACTTGAACTGAATAATTTCATTGATAGCATTGTGCTTATTATTCAATCAGTTTTTCTGTACAAGTTTAAGCTTGGGCTGGGGGCGGGGCTAGGAGGGGCCCCACCAAATGGTTCGGCATAGGGCCCCGCACTTGCTAAGACCGGCCCTGCCAGAGAAGCTTGGTTTTACTTGGGTTCAGGCAAAGTTTGTTGTGTTTAGCCCATTCTTGAATTGATGTTAGATAAGTGATCAGTTTATTCAAGGCTGTAGGTAAGTCAGGTCATTGGGTATGAGTAGCTGCAACATCATCCGCATAGATGTAGAACTAAGTGTCCATTGACCAAATCAGCTCAGCTAGTGGTTTGAGGTAGATATTGAACAGAATAGGTGACAGTATCGATTCTTGTGGTACCCCGCAGGTCAGTGTCCATGGTGGTGATGAGTTGCCTGTGTGTGATGAAGCTATTTGATAGACTGAGTGATGCTTCTGTCAATAAAAATAATGAAAAGGTTGAAGAGTTTAAGGGCCAATGTGTGTACAACACGCGTCAAATTAGAACTACTGACTGGCCCGGGCAGTAATTCTAGTTCTGATGCACGGTAGAAATAATTTCTATTTTCTACTGTGTGCGCTAACCGGGAGGTGATTGGCAGTGTATGCAATGACGATTACCACCGCGTTAACACGTGAGACCTTACTGCTAAGTCAATGGGTGATGGTAAGGTCTCAGGCCCAAAATGGACGCCTGCGTGATTTTATTTTGCCGCACGTCTATTTTCCGTCAAAAAAGGCCTTTTTGCAGGCATGGTGAAAAATGGACCTACACGTATCCAATACATGCGCCTACACCAGTGCAGGCCATATTTCGGCGCACCTTAGTAAAAGGGACCCTAAAATGACTCTTTCAGAATCAAGGAGTGTGATTTATGGTGTAGGCTCATACTCAACAGAAGGGGGCGCCCTGTAGTCTTACCAATCTGGTTCCAGCCAGGTAAGACCTCAGGTGCTCAGAGCAATGGCCATGACCAGTACATGGGTGGAAACTTTGAAGGCACACCAGAGGGACAATTTTATAACTAAGAACTACAACTTAGGTGCCCAAATTATGTGGGCTGTGAGCCTATACACTGGACCGCAACATTCCACTAGAAAGCCAAGTAAAATCCACAACAAAGAAAATGTTCTACTCAATGTGGAGACTCAAACGCATGAAACAATACTTCCAGAGGGAAACATTCCGCAAACCTGATACAATTGATGGTACTGGAGCCATGCTGACTACTGCAATGGAATCTACGCAGGATGCAAAGAACAAATCCTAAAGAAACTTCAGACCGCACAAACACGGCTGCAAGACTCATCTTCGGAAAACACGATTTGAAAGCGCAAAACCCCCTTCGCAAAAAACTACATGGCTCCCATTAAAGAAAGCATTGCCTTCAAAATCTGTACTATGGTTCATAAAATCATATACGATGAAGCACCCGGATGACATGACAGACCTAATCGACCTACCAGCCAGAAACTCATCCGTATCAACACGAACGTACCTAAATCTACACTACCCAAGCTGCAAAGACTCAAATATCCAGAGTACCTGACGTAAACTCACCTTGAGCTACTACTGAAAAGGTGTGAGCAAAATCTAAATAAATCAATACAAATCAACTTACGCATCCAGTTTTTCCTAATCAGCACACACTATGGAACGCACTACCAAAAGACTTGAAAATCATATACAACCATCTACACTTCAGAAGGACACTCCAGACCCACCTGTTTTAAAAGGCATACCCTACAGATCCAACGTAAATGCCTGATCTCTGTGACACAACAACGCAAAAGTTCGTAATGGCCATCACCGAACTCTCCCGTCAAACGATTCCTCTATGTGGTCCTACCATATGAACCTTACCCTATCACAACTTCACCTTGTATACATCGGAGTCTGCCAATTTGCTCTCCGGCACTATGTAAGCCCCATTGAACCTACAAAGAGGTGGGAAATGTGGCGTACAAATGTAACAAATAAATAAAGAGCATTTAGGTGTGTAAGGATTCTATAGGCATCGATATTCAAAGCAATTTCATTGGCCAGAAATGGCTCCTGTTCAGGTATAATTGATCATTTTCAGCAGCACTTAACTGTTTAGCACTGCCTGACAGTTACCGGTTAGCATTGAACTAAGAACCAGCTATTTTGGGGGCGTTCTGACGGTGGAGTTTTGTGACTTGGCCAGCTATGCACTGATATTCAGTGTGGTAGCCGGGGTCCAGGGCCGCCGAGAGACTGGGCCGGGCCCCAGGGCAAGGGCCGCCCCTGGGGCCCCAACCCCTGCCGCCCTCTTCCCACCGAGGTCGCCGCTGCCGCCCGGCTCTCCTCCCCTCCACCCCCCCGGGCCCGGGAATTTTGTCCCCCCTGCCCCACCCCCTCTCGGTGGCTATGGCCGGGTCCGCCACACCCAGAATTCAATGCTGGTGTATAAGGAATTTCAAGTCAATTGCAAAGCACTGATAAGGAAGGTAAAGAGAAGCTTTGAAAAGAAGATTGCATTGGAGCAAAAATTATAGTAAAAACTTTTTTAGGTACTATTAGAAGCAAGAAGCCTGTAAAAGAATCAATTGGACTGCAGTTGAACAAGGAGTAAAAGGGGCACTCAGGGAAGACAATACCATAGTAGAGAGATTAAATGAATTCTTCGCTTTGACCTCACAGAGAAAGATGTGGGAGAGATACCAGTACCCAAAATTTTATTCAATGCTGATGAGTCAGAGAAACAAAAACAAATCTCTGTAAACCTGGAAGATATAATGGGGCAATCTGACAAATTGAAGAGTAGCAAATTGCCTGGACCGGATGGTATACATCCCAGAGTACTGATAGAACTGAAAAATGAACTTGCAGACCTATTAGTAATATGTATTTTATCTTTATCAATAGAAATCAAAACCAAAATAAAACATGGAAAAGACAATAAGATGATTACCTTTTTTATTGGACATAACTTAATACATTTCTTGATTAGCTTTCGAAGGTTGCCCTTCTTCCTCAGATCGGACATAAGCAAATGTGCTAGCTTGACAGTGTATATAAGTGAAAAACATTCAAGCATTACTATGACAGTCTGACAGGGGTGGGAGGAATGGGGGTGGGTAGGAGGTATGCATGGGACATCAAAGCATATCATTGATATTCTAACAGGATGGGTGTGGATAGGTGAGGGGTGGGGTGATCAACAGAGAAATACAGCTTTATGGTTTATAATGGGCTAGGAACCCCAGATCCTTGTTAAGTCCTTTCTGTTGGGTGTTAAATATTCAATCATTCTGACTTCAAAGGTCTTACGTTCTTGTATGGTTTTAAAGTTACCTTTCAGGATTCTCACTGTGAAGTCACTGGTACAGTGTCCTGGTCCTGTAAACTGCTGACCAACAGGGGTGGGAGCCCTACTGGCACCAGTATTGTTCATGTGATGTCTATGTAATTGAATCTTGTCTTAAGCATCTGGCCTGTTTCTCCAATATAGCATCCTTCGTTACATTTTTTACACTGAATGATATATACCACATTGGAAGATGAGCAAGTGAAAGATCCCTTTATGTTGAATATCTTTCCTTTGTGGATGACTGAAATATTTTGCCATAGTTTGCAACTGGATAAATTACAGGGAAGTGTGCCCTTCTGTTCTTTTTCAGTCTGTGATGGAAGTTTACTTCTGATTAGCTTGTGGTTTTTAAGTTGGGTGGCTGTTGGAAGGCCAGTACTGGTGGGGATGGGAATATCTCTTTCAGTAATTCATCTCCTGGAGTATAGGTTGTAGATCTCTTATGATTTTTCCCTCAGTTTTTCCAGCTCTGGATTGTATGTCACTACAAGGGGGATTCTGTCTGTGGATTTTTTCTCCTTGTACTGTAGCAGATTCTCCCTGGGTGTTTTGAGGGAGGAGGCAATATTCTTAGAGATTATTTTGGGGTTGTAGCCTTTCTGTTTGAAGGATGCACTCAGGCTTTTAAGGTGTTCTGTCTCTGTCCCCTGGGTCAGAGCAGATACGGTGGTATCTTGTGGCTTGGCTGTAAATGATGGATCTTTTTGTATGTGAAGGATGGAAGCTGGAGTTGTGGAGGTAGCTGCATCTGTCTGTGGGTTTCTTGTTATAGATGTTTGTATACAGCCATCACTGATTGAGGACCGTGGTGTCCAAAAATTGACCTTTTTTCTGGGGAGTAGTCAATTTTGAATCTGATTGTAGGATGGTATGTATTGAATGCAGAATAAAATTGTTTCAGAGTTTCTTCACCCTCCGTCCAAATCATAAAAATGTCATCGATGTACCGGTAGTATTTTAGAGGTTTGGTCTGGTGTGTATTCAGAATGTCTCTTCCAGCTCAGCCATAAAAAGGTTGGCATATTGGGGTGCTGTCCTGTGCCCATCGCAGTGCCCCATTATTTGTAGATAGATATCATTGTTTAAAGCGGAAGTAGTTGTGAGTTAAAATGAATTTGATTAATTTTGTAATAGTTTTCTGGTGAGTATTGATGGTCCACTGGGCAACCTTCGAAAGCTAATCAAGAATGTATTAAGTTATGTCCATAAAAAAGGTATCATCTTATTTTCTTTTCCATGTTTTATTTGTTTGATTTCTATTGATAACCTTAAGAGTGGACTAACACGGCTACCACACTCCTCTATTTTATCTTTAAAATCAAGTATGGTACTGGAAGATTAGAGGGTGGCCAATGTAACGCCAATCTTTAAAAGGGCTCCAGAAGTTCTCCAAGGAAATTACAGACCGGTGAGTCTGATATTGGTAGAGACTATTATAAAGAACAAATTGCAGAGCATATTCATAAGCATGGATTAATGAGACAAAACCAACAACTTGTCTCACCAATCTATTACATTTCTTTCAAGGGGTGAATAAACACGTGGATAAAGGTGAGCTGGCTGATTGTGTATCTGGATTTTCAAAAGGGCATTTAATAAAGTACCTCATGAAAATCTCCTAAGGAAATTAGAAAGTGATGGACGGATGGAGGTAATGTCCTATGGTGGGTTACAACTGGCTAAAAGATAGAAAACAGAGAATAGGATTAAATGGTCAGTATTCTCAATGGAGAAGGGTAGATAGTGGGGTTCCCCGAGGGTCTGTGCTGGGACTGCTGCTTTTTAACATACAGTAAAGTCTCGATTATCTGACCTAAATGGGACCAACTCGTTGTTGAATAAGTGAAAAGTCAGATACTAACAACGGTAACCCCTGAAATAATGCAGAAACAAAAGCATAGAGTTCCCGGTTTCTCAAAAATTGTTCTAAAAACAAAGATTTTTAATAGAAATAAACACAGGATAAGCTGAGTGTGGGAAGGGGGCAGGGGCTCTATCAGATCTGATAATTGAGAGTTTATTTATAAATGATCTAGAGATGGAATAACTAGGGAAGTAATTAAAATTTGTTGATGACACAAAGTTATACAAAGTTGTTATATTGCAAGAGGATTGTGAAAAATTGCAAGAGGACCTTATGAGACTGGGGAGTCTGGGCATCCCAACTGGCAGGTGATGCTTAATGTGAGCAAGTGCAAAGTGATTCATGTGGGCAAGAGGAACCCGAACTATAGCTACGTCATGCAAAGTTCTGCATTAGGAGTTACCACCTAAGAAAAAGGATTTGCATGTGATCATTGATATGTTGAAACCCTCTGCTCAATGTTCAACAGTGGCTAAGAAAGCAAATAGGATTTTAGGAATGATAAGGAAAGGAGTGGAAAACAAAAATGAGAATGTTTTAATGCCTTTTTTATCGCTTCACTATTCGTTGAGTGAAAAATTATTTCCTCCCATTTGTTTTAAAAGTATTTCCCTGTAACTTCCTTGAGTTTCCCCTAGTCTTTGTACTTTTAGAATGAGTAAAAAATCGATTTACTTCTACTCGTCTACACCACTCAGGATTTTTAATAGACATCAGTCATATCTCCCCTCATCAGTCTCTTTTCCAAAGCTGAAAAGCTCTAATCTCTTTAGCCTTTCCTCATACGAAAGGAGTTCCATCCCTTATCCTTTTGGTCACTCTTCTTTGAACCTTTTCTAATTCCGTTATATCTTTTTTTGAGATATGGCAGACCGGAACTGAACGCAATACTCAAGGTACGGACGCACTATAGAGTGATACCAAATGCATTATAATGTTTTCAGTCTTATTCACTCTGCCCTTTCCTAATAATTACTAGCTTCCTATTTGCTTTTTGGCTGCTGCCACTTTCTGCATGGCATTGTATTATACTCACGGCAGATGCCATGTGCTCAGGCATCTGCGTGTGGCTCTACCCTAGCCCTTTCTGCTCGGTCCCCTGAGCCTGTGTATGTGGCAGTCAGTGTCCCCCCATAGAAACGTTTAGCAAGAAGAGTCTGTCTCATGGATAAAATTTCAGCAATGTGCGACTTAAACTAACCCTTGCAAAACACTCTGCCCCATTATCTGTGCTCTAAAACGTGCGGTGCTTTGGGGGACTTTTACTACCCCTTGCAAAAACACTCTGCCCCATTATCTGTGCTCTAAAAACGTGCAGTGCTTGGGGGGAAAGAAGCCAGGCAGTTAACCAGATGCCAAGGAATGCTCCTGGCCCTTGTTAACATTCAGCTCTCTTTAGGAATGGCTCACCCAACAGCGCCCCTGTGAATTCCTTTCATCTGGCAGCGCTGTGCCTCTCAGAAAAGACACTCTGGAGCAGATATGAGCAGGGCTTATTTCATTAAAAGCGGACTGTCTGCTGCAGACGGTACAGAGCAGGAAGCATTACAGGGCAGGAGACTGCCCGCAGCAAAATGCCTCTTTAAATTATTCCTCTTAGTAATATAAATGATTATTAGTAATATTAATTCAAAAGGAGTGAAGCCTGTGAAAACTGGGATTGCCTTAATCAGTGGGATTTGAATTGAGACTTAAGTGTTTGCATTGTTAAACAATTCTGGTTTTAAAAGAGGAGTGTGGTAGCCGTGTTAGTCACTCTTAAGGTTATCAATAGAAATCAAACAAAATAAAACATGGAAAAGAAAATAAGATGATACCTTTTTTATTGGACATAACTTAATACATTTCTTGATTAGCTTTCGAAGGTTGCCCTTCTTCGTCAGATCGGAAATAAGCAAATGTGCTAGCTGACAGTGTATATAAGTGAAAACATTCAAGCATTACTATGACAGTCTGACAGGGTGGGAGGATGGGGGTGGGTCGGAGGTATGCATGGGGTCATCAAAGCATATCATTGATATTCTAACAGAATGGGTGTGGATAGGTGAGGGGTGGGGTGATCAACAGAGACATACAGCTTTATGGTTTATAATGGGCTAGGAACCCCAGGTCCTTGTTAAGTCCTTTCTGTTGGGTGTTAAAATATTCAATCATTCTGACTTCAAAGGTCTTACGTTCTTGTATGGTTTTAAAGTTACCTTTCAGGATTCTCACTGTGAAGTCAATGGTACAGTGTCCTGGTCCTGTAAAATGTTGAGCAACAGGCGTGGGAACCCTGCTGGCACCAGTATTGTTCATATGATGTCTATGCAATTGAATCTTGTCTTAAGCATCTGGCCTGTTTTCTCCAATATAGCATCCTTCGTTACATTTTTTACACTGAATGATATATACCACATTGGAAGATGAGCAAGTGAAAGATCCCTTTATGTTGAATATCTTTCCTTTGTGGATAACTGTGGGGTCCTGTGAAATATTTTGGCATAGTTTGCAACTGGATAAATTACAGGGAAGTGTGCCCTTCTGTTCCTTTTCAGTCTGTGATGGAAGTTTACTTCTGATTAGCTTGTGTTTTAAGTTGGGTGGCTGTCGGAAGGCCAGTACTGGTGGGGATGGGAATATCTCTTTCAGTAATTCATCCTCCTGGAGTATAGATTGTAGATCTCTTATGATTTTCCTCAGTTTTTCCAGCTCTGGATTGTATGTCACTACAAGTGGGATTCTGTCTGTGGATTTTTTCTTTTTGTACTGTAGCAGATTCTCCTTGGGTGTTTTGAGGGAGGAGGCAATATTCTTGGAGATTATTTTGGGGTTGTAGCCTTTCTGTTTGAAGGATGCACTCAGGCTTTTAAGGTGTCTGTCTCTGTCCCCTGGGTCAGAGCAGATACGGTGGTATCTTGTGGCTTGGCTGTAAATGATGGATCTTTTTGTATGTGAAGGATGGAAGCTAGAGTTGTGGAGGTAGCTGCATCTGTCTGTGGGTTTCTTGTATATAGATGTTTGTATACAGCCATCATTGATTGGTTTTAAAAGAGAAAGAAAGGAATCAGATGTATTATTTCTACTAACATTGGACAATAAGTACGTTTTCAACTAAATGAATTGACTATACACCGTTTTGGCTTTGACGGAGCCAACCAGACGATCAATGTGGAATAATGATTTAGACTAATAATAACGGGGGATAATCAGGTTAATACCACGTTTTTTCTTTGTTTAGTGTTGTTTAATTGATCTCCTTGTCTTGTTTCACTCTTCCTATTTAGTGGTCTTAGGAAGAATATAGAATTACCTGATTGAAATAATTCTTGTGTTACTTTCTCTGTATTTCTGGCAAGTTATTTTATCACTTGTAAATTATATTGCTATTAAAAAAAGTTATGGCGGATTTAGAAAAGGTACAGAGAAGGACGACAAAAATAATAAAGGGGATGGGACGACTTCCCTATGAAGAAAGGCTAAAGCGGCTAGGACGCTTCAGCTTGGAGAAAAGACGGCTGAGGGGAGATATGATAGAGGTCTATAAAATAATGAGTGGAGCTGAACGGGTAGATGTGAATCGCTTGCTTACTCTTTCCAAAAATACTAGGACTAGGGGGCAAGCGATGAAGCTACAAAGTAGTACATTTTAAACAAATCAGAGAAAATATTTCTTCACTAACTTAGAGTGATGTGGTAGCCGTTTTGGTCCACTTTTAAAGGTAATCAATAGAAATAAAATAACATAGAAAGAAAATAAGATGATACCTTTAGTCCAATAAAAAAGGTATCATCTTATTTTCTTTTCTACATTTTATTTTATTTATATTGATTACCTTCACTCAACGTGTAATTAAACTCTGGAATTTGTTCCCAGAGAATGTGGCAGGAAGCAGTTAGCAGGGTTTAAAAAAGGTTTGGATATCTTCCTAAAATAAATGTCCATAAGCCATTATTAAGATTGACTTGGGAAAATCCACTGCTTATATTCTTGGAAGAGAGTGTTTATGAACTTGAAAATCTAAAGGTGGACAAAGCCATGGGTCTGGACGGGATCCATCCCAGGATATTGAGGGAGCTCAGAGACGTTCTGGTGGGTCTTCTTAAAGATTTGTTTAATAAAGCCTTGGAGACAGGGGAGGATCTGTGGGATTGGAGAAGAATGGCCGTGATCCCTCTTCACAAAAGTGGTGACAGAGAAGATGCTAAAAACTACAGGCCAGTAAACCTCATGGGGAAGGGGAAGGATGGGGACAGAACCCCTGGGGTCAGGGACAAACTTTGCCCCTGTGTCATTTTCTACTTTGAAGCCTCTTAATGACCTGGAATGTTATTCATATTTGAGTGATGCAGACGACGATATTTTGATTTTTTTGGAAAAACAAGCAAACATGCTGGCCACAACTAGCAAAATTTGCATGGGGGATCCTGTACATCCTGCTACCAGCACATCTTCTGAGAAGACAAGTTGCTTGTTTTTCTTATTGTTTTCTATTGGTGATTTATAAACAACAGTTGCACAGCATCTTGTTCCTTTTTATACTTTAATAAAAAGATTTAAATATAAAATCATAAGTGTTCGAGGCTTCTACAGATGAGAACAGAGCCCATGGGGACGGGACGGGGACAGAGACAGAATCTGTGGGGACGGGGACAAACTTTGTCTCCGTGTCATTCTCTACTAAGAAAGGAGTGGTTTAGCTTCAAGATAGTTGGCAAGTTGTAAAGAGGATTGAACAAGCGATACAAGGAACTACTCCTTCATTGTGTAAATTCTCTCAAGAAAGTTTGGTTAAAACGAAAGAGATGGATCAGAGACTTATAAAAGTTGAAACAGCATTTCGAAAGACTGAACAAACTGTTGTGGCGTAGCCAGACTGCCAATTTTGGGTGGGCCTGAACCCAAAGTGGGTGGGCACAAAAGTTTCTCTCTACCCCCCTCCCCCAGCAAAATTTAGTCACACTAATCAGATGCATTTGTCACACAGGGTAAAGTGCTGGGGCAGTGACCTAAGAGACGGGAGGAGCCTGCAGAGCCAGCAGCCAATGCCTCAAGGCTGCCTGCGGAGGTGCCGCGCTTTTTTTTTCAACTTTTTTTGTCGTTAGCGCTTCTTCTTTTTGTAGCGCCGGCCCTGCTGCTCAATAGGAAAAGCAGCAGTGGCCGGCAATGGGAGCTGGTGCTGCCGCGGGCTTGGAGGAAAAGTGGGTGGGCAGTGGGTGGGTCAGAGCTGAAATTGGATGGGCTACGCCCCTGGTTGTTACCTTGCAATCCACTGCAGCTTCTGCTGTTAAGCGCAGTTGGCCGATTCATTCACACCTGGAAGCTCTGGAAAATAAAATCTCAGGGGTCCTTTTAATTAAAGGGTTGCCGTGCAGCAATCTGGAATTACCACCGGTGGCAGTTCCACCCTGAACACACAGCATTTCCAGCATTACCGCTGACTTAGTGACGGAACCCTTACTGCCACCTAAATTCTTATTGCACGGCCATTTCATTTTGGGGCTAAGGTAAAATGAGGGATTCTGCAAGCATAAAAAATACGCACTGACGCTAGCACAGGCCCCCTTTACTGCAGCTTAGTAAAAGGGCTCCTTAAGACCCTTAAATTTTCTAGTGACATTATCTGGCTCCTTTACAGCTTCTGAAAATGTACTACTACTACTACTTAACATTTCTAGAGCGCTACTAGGGTTACGCAGCGCTGTACAAAATAAACAAAGAAGGACGGTCCCTGCTCAAAGGAGCTTACAATCTAAAGAACGAAATGTCAAGTTGGGGCAGTCTAGCTTTCCTGGGTAGAGGTTAGGGTTAGGGTTTTGTTGGGTATCCTCATGCAGCTGTTCTAACTGTCGAGGGTATATTTTATGTCCAAAGAAGCTCAATCCAGATAAGAGGAGAGGGTGAAATGGACCAAGTACTGTCTAGTCCTGATTTATCTCAATTTTTGGAGTCGTCACAGGATTTGATAGCAAAAAAGAGTTACTCCTCTGGTTAAATTTTCCTCTAAAATTGACCCCCCCCCCCCCCAATATTCTTAAATTATATTTCTCAAAAAATATGTACCTTTATGTGGTCACCAAAATTTATTTGTTTCCTGATGTCTCCAGGCAGAAGCAATTATGTAGAAAGCAGTTCCCACAGTTAAGAGTAAAGTTTTGGATGTGGGAGCAACTTTTTTCCTTAAATTTCCCCGTAAATGCCTTTTGGGGAATTGTTTCTTTCTGATAAACCGGTACTTGCTAATCAATTCCTGAAATGTAATGGTTTTTGAGGTTTCGGAGTGATAGAGGAATATATTTGCATCACCTGCTCTGCTTTCCAGTGTTTCCATTTCCCTCTTGAGTCTCCAGCTTCCTCGTTAGCCTACTGCACTTTCCTAGATGTGGACTAAGCCTATGTATCTTTTTCTTTATTATTATTTTTCTAAGTTTTGAATTATTCTTGGATATTTCTCTACTTTGAATGGTAAAATTACAAATAAGAATAAAAACCTTCCCTGTGGCTGCCTCCAAATGCTGTGTGAGTAAGATCATGTCATTTCCGTTCAGCTTTTCTTTTGAAAGAGTTTTCATATTTAGAACATTTCAATGGTTTATGTCACATGTGACAATTACACAAGATGATGAAAAGTCTCCACAAAAAACTAGGAATAACCAAACACAAACCAGAGTGAGAAACACCTTAATTATTACCCTACTTTGAACCCGAATCAACACACTTTATCTGTGGTAATGGAGGAAAAAGACCTCAGGAGCGGTAGAAGCTCTGCAGATCAGTGGCTTAACACACCTTACAGACCAGCGGTACTTCCGAATTGCCACGCAGCGAGCCTGCAATAGGCTTTCTGCACTTCAGTAAAATGGTCCCTTTATACATTTGTTTTAAACCATTTTTCTCTCCGGTGAGACCCTATAGGCCATTGCAGCTTCTAAAACATTTAGAATATTGAACTGGTTTATTGTATAAGTCATTTCATGTCGTTGCAGCTCGATATGACATTCAGGAACATTTATATGGTTTCTCTTTTGTATGATTCATTATATGCCATTTGCATATCGGCCTTCCTTACCAGCCCACCATACACTCATTGTGAGGTTTAACCCCTTCACACCACCTCTGCGATGGGGACGTCTTACCCAAAAAATTCTCACAGAACCAACTGTCAAATTCAGCAAGATTCTTTATTTTCTTACTTCAACCAGCAGACAAAAATCATAAGCAAGGGCAGAGTGCAAGCAGCTACTGAAACATGAAAGAGAAAGATCAGGAGGGGGGCTATGCGGGAAGCTGTACAGAGGGTGCTTCTGGGGCAGGCAGAAGGCAGCGCTTACATTTGATGTGATGCTGCTGCCAGAAGCTCGGAGTTGAAAGACGTGCAGGAGCGGAGGGGGAGAGTGATAGTGCACTAGTCGGGGGACGGGGGGGGGGGAAGGACACCCATACAGCACTGCACCGGAGGGGGGGGGGGGGAAAGACATCCAAGGCAGCACCCCCTCACAAGCTGCACCTGGGGTGGTCCGCCTCCACTGCCCCGCCCTCGGTATGCCACTGTCTATCTGTCCTCTTGTAGGGCTATTTTCCCTGTGTGTCTCACCTTGCTGGCCCGGGCCTGTATAATCCTATGACCTGCACAGCAGTGATTTAGCCAAATCAGCTCTCTGGAAATTCACTGGCAGGCATATACATCAAGGACATGCGGGGGCAAATCGGTCCCCCTTCTATCTCCCGGATTAAGCTAGAAGGGGGTGAGAGATGGCTCCAGCAGGCTTGGAGAGAAACAGAAACTGCATAACAATGTAACAACTTGAGGGTCAAGAACAACTGACCCTTTGTGCCAGGCAGTGAGCTGAAGATGACCAGAGACCGGGTTCCTGCAGTCACCTGACCGAGAGGTGCTGGAAAGGGCAGAACAAATACAGACGAGTTGGTCGGTATCCTTGGAAGGAGGTGGAAGTCACAAGAAGAGAGGAGCACCTGATAAGGCCATCTGGTGAACTGTGTATCCGAAGGAAGTATGGTAGTTCAGCTCCCTGCACGGAGTTCTGTGCCCCTGGTTGCTGCAGAGTACCAATCCTATCTCTGAGACTAAGACTCGCTGGGAAAGTCAGCTGGAGTCTAGAGAAGTCTCCCATCCAACCCTAAGAGACTGCCACGAGGTCAGCAGGGTAAGAGATGCAGGATTTCTTTATTATTAGTCGGGGTTAGTGAATGGTAATTACCTGAGCAAAGGCTGGTTACAGTCAGGACCGTGATCAGGAGATAAGCTAATAAACGTACCACCTCGTAACATAGTGTAGTTTATTACTCAATTGGGTGATTTATACTAGTAACCAGTAAGGAATCAGAGTGTAGTCGTGACATATATTTTGTAATTATTTTATCAGTGAGTTATTCTGTATTTTGGCTAAGCGTTCTGGCAGAGGGTACTATTATCTATATTTTCTCACATAGAATAATAATATAGATCACTTGTGGCTTGGTTTCCTTCTGACGTGAGACAAACCTGGAGTAGGTGCCAGAAGCAAGATTCCTTTCTATCCTCTAGACAAACGAGTGAGTCTGTTACAGACTTTCACCCCTGGGAATCTTGGCATACGTAACCGGGGGAGGGAATTGTTTTGTTCTCCCTACGAGGTTACCTATTTACAATCCCCTACACTCTCCTTCTCATTGTTTATCTGCTTTCCACCTATCCTCTCTCTTAGTTCCATCCCCTCCCATATTCCATAACCAGCTTTCCTATCTTCTAACTTGTTTCTATGTCTGTCCAGCTACAGTCTTTCTCTAAATTGGCGATCAGGCAGGAGGCTCCTAGCGGGAGCTCCTAGCTACCGATCGCGTGGGCCCAGTCCTGTGTTCGCCTCGCCCGCATGCCTCTGTGGGAGGGTGGCCCAGAAGCGGATCATCCAGAGCTGTGGCCCGAGGTAGAGAAGGTTCGGAGCACCGTGAGGCGGGGAGTCGAGAGCGGCCCAGAGGCCTGTGGGCGCCAGTTGCCAGGTTGGGCCGCGGGACCCGCCCCAGCGCTGCCTGGGTCAGAGCGGGTGAGGGCGGTGGCCCGTCAGGGGAGGTGGATTGGGAGTTCCACGTGGCGAGGTGGTGTGTGGATCCGGAGGGTCCCAGGGATCCTGCAGGCTTGGCTTTGCATCGTCCACCATCCCCAACTCAGCTCCAGTCCTGCGTGCTCACCTGAAACCAAATCATCTTGCAGGCCTGGCTTTTGTATCGTCCCACCATCCTCAGCCTCGGCTCCAGTCCTGCTGCTCAACTGAAACCAACTTAACTCCAATCCTGCTGCTGCCTGAAACCAGCTTTAGCTCCAGTTCTGCCGTTCCTGCTTACCTGCCTGCTGCGCCAGCTCCAGCCCTGCTGTTCCGTCTTGTTGTGTGCTGCAGCTTCAGCCCCAGTCCTGCGTTGCAGTCTTGTTGCATGCCGCAGCCTCAGCTCCAGTCCCGCTGTTCCGGTCTTGTTGCTCCAGCGCTGCTTGCCCTGTTCCAGCCTGCAGCTTCAGCTCCTGTCCTGCATCCTATGCTCCTCTGTTCCAGCCTCAGCATAGGTGGGAACAGGAACTTGAAGAGAAGGCTTCCGGGGCAGACCAAAGGCAGCGTGTATACGTCACTACCGCTGCCAGGAACACTGAAAGGATGAAGAAGACTGCTGCCTGTGCCGGAGGGAGGGAGGAAGAGAGTGGGTAAATGGAGTCAGGATCCTGGACCTCGCGGGGGGGGGGGGCAGCAGCGGGAAGATGGATGAGACGGGAGGGGTGGGAAGCAGAGGGGAAGGAGCAGGAGATGGATGGGACTGGGAGAGGAGGTGAGCAGAGGGAAGGAGCAGGAGATGGAAGGGACTGCGAGGGGTGAGGAGCAGAAGATGGATGGGACTGGGAGAGTGGGGTGCAGAGGGAAGGAGCAGGAATGGATGGGACTGGAGAGGAGGTGAGCAGAGGGAAAGGAGCAGGGAGAGCATGGGACTGGGAGAGGTGGTGAGCAGAGGGAAGGAGCAGGAGATGGATGGGAGTGGGAGGGGTGGGAGCAGAGGGAAGGAGCAGGAGATGGATGGGACTGGGAGAGGTGGTGAGCAGAGGGAAGGAGCAGGAGATGGATGGGACTGGGAGAGGAGTGAGCAGAGGGAAGGAGCAGAAGATGGATGGGACTGCGAGGGTGGGGAGCAGAAGATGGATGGACTGGGAGGGTGGGGTGCAGAGGGAAGGAGCAGGAGATGGATGGGACTGGGAGAGGAGGTGAGCAGAGGGAAGGAGCAGGAGATGGATGGGGAGTGGGAGGGGTGGGGAGCAGGGAAGGAGCAGAAGATGGATTGGACTGCGAGGGTGTGGAGCAGAAGATGGATGGGACTGGGAGGGTGGGGTGCAGAGGGAAGGAGCAGGAGATGGATGGGACTGTGGAGGAGTGGGGAGCAGAGGGAGGGAGCAGGAGATGGATGGGACTGGGAGGGGTGGTGAGCAGAGGGAAGGAGCAGGAGATGGATGGGACTGGGAGAGGAGGTGAGCAGAGGGAAGGAGCAGGAGGTGGATGGGACTGGGGGTGGGGAGCAGAGGGAAGGAGCAGAAGATGGATGGGACTGCGAGGGGTGGGGAGCAGAAGATGGATGGGACTGGGAGGGGGGGGTGCAGAGGGAAGGAACAGGAGATGGATGGGACTGGGAGGAGTGGGGAGCAGAGGGAAGGAGCAGGAGATGGATGGGACTGGGAGGAGTGGGGAGGGAAGGAGCAGGAGATGGATGGGACTGGGAGAGGTGGTGAGCAGAGGGAAGGAGCAAGAGATGGATGGGACTGGGAGGAGGTGGGGCGCAGAGGGAAGGAGCAGGAGATGGATGGGACTGGGAGAGGAGGTGAGCAGAGGGAAGGAGCAGGAGATGGATGGGACTGGGGGGAGCAGAGGGAAGGAGCAGAAGATGGATGGGACTGCGAGGGGTGGGGAGCAGAAGATGGATGGGACTGGGAGGGTGGGGTGCAGAGGGAAGGAACAGGAGATGGATGGGACTGGGAGGAGTGGGGAGCAGAGGGAAGGAGCAGGAGATGGATGGGACTGGGAGGAGTGGGGAGGGAAGGAGCAGGAGATGGATGGGACTGGGAGAGGTGGTGAGCAGAGGGAAGGAGCAAGAGATGGATGGGACTGGGAGGAGGTGGGGCGCAGAGGGAAGGAGCAGGAGATGGATGGGACTGGGAGAGAAATGGTGAGCAGAGGGAAGGAGCAGGAGATGGAAGGGGACTGGGGGGGGTGGGGAGCAGAGGGAAGGAGCAGGAGATGGATGGGACTGGGAGGGGTGGGGAGCAGAAGATGGATGGGACTGGGAGGAGTGGGGGCAGAGGGAAGGAACAGGAGATGGATGGGACTGGGGGGGTGGGGAGCAGAGGGAAGGAGCAGGAGATGGATGGGACTGGGAGGGGTGGGGAGCAGAGGGAAGGAGCAGGAGATGGATGGGACTGGGAGAAGTGGGGAGCAGAGGGAAGGAGCAGGAGATGGATGGGACTGGGGGGGTGGGGAGCAGAGGGAAGGAGGCAGGAGATGGATGGGACTGGGAGGAGTGGGGAGCAGAGGGAAGGAGCAAGAGATGGATGGGACTGGGAGGGTTGGGGAGCAGAGCAGAGGGAAGCCTACTGGAAAGAAGACACTGCATAAAACAGATAGACACTGGGACCAAAGTGAATAGAAAAACTAAATGATCAGACAACAAAGGTAGAAAAAAGTATTTTATTCAGAATTATTAATTGAAATATGTCAGCTTTTTGAAATGTGCGTCTGTGATATTTTGCATGTAAATTTCAATTTTTCTGGTATTGCTGCATGCTGAGTTTGACTTCTTGAGTTAACTTTCCAGTTCAGTATTTTGCCTTCATACTTTTTTATTTCTAGTTCCTTGTGTTATGTCTGTTGTGTCATGTGTTTTTCATGTGTGATCAAGGTGCAGTATTCTGCTAGCGTGTAGTATTTGCAGCCCTTTTGTTTTGCTTTTTTCACAAGGTAGTGTATTGGTGTTTTAGAGCCTGGTTTAATTACAGTTCTGCCTTTTCACCCATAAGGTTGTAGCTCGTCCTGTCCTTGGAATTAGTGCTGTTATGGTTTAGTAAGGATATAAGTGTGTTTTTGCACAAGTTTGTGTATAGCGTTTTGCAGTGGAGAGATTGTGTGTTGGCCTTACTGAGGTGGCACCAAAACATCAGAAAGGGTGTAGAGCCTAAATCATGACACACTACCTCTTGAAGGATGTACATATAGAGCCTATGCATTTCTAAGGTCAACACTGGTATGGTATGGGAAAAGGGTTGGGGAAATACTACTGGAGATGAAGAGGGTGTACTGGGTAAGGAGGAAAGAAGGAAGGAAGGGAGAAAGAGCTGGCTTGATATCTCATACATATTCATTATGGTTATTCCCCCAAAAAAGCCAGCTTTTTCCCTTCCTTCCTCCATATTAGCATCTGCCCCATCATTTGCCCCCCAAATGAAACAGTCAAACTACGCCCATGCTCTTAGTCCTTCTTCTTCTCTCTACTGGAGACATCAATCCTGGCCCCCCTCACCAACCCTCATCCTATTTGTGCAGGTCGCACCGTGACCTCTCCAATCTCATCTCTATTCTTCTCCTCCCCCCCCCCTCTTCTCTGCCCTTCTCATGTGCCCTATGGAATGCCCGCTCCATCTGCAACAAACTTTCCTATATCCATGACCTTTTTATCTCTCATAGCCTCCATCTGCTTCCGTCCGCCTATTCACTCCTTTGCCTCTTCGAATAGCAGTTATTTATTGTCCCCCTGATAAGTCCCTTTCATCCTTTCTCAGCGACTTTGACACTTGGCTTTCCTTCTTTCATGATCCTTCCTCCCTCTCCCTCATCCTTGGCGACTTTAACATTCATGCTAATGATCCCTCCAAGTCTTACGTTCCCAGTTCCTTGCCTCCTCTGATGTAATTTCCTTTCCTCGAGGGCGGGACGCGCTGAGAATGCAGGGAAACGAAGCGGCAGACGCGATGGAAGGAGGCAAGCCTGTCTGCTGTTTGTTTTCTTTCTTCAGTCTGCCGGTTCGCGAAAAAAATAAAAGTTTTACGAGGCATGGATCGGCCGGGTGCAAACAGCAGGGAGCGAGCAGGGGAGGGTGAGCAAGTGGGGGTGGGGGGTGTGTGGGCAAGTGGGGCTGGGGGTGTGTGTGGGCAAGTAGGGCTGGGTGTGTGTGTGTGTGTGTGGGCAAGTGGGGCTGGGGGCTGGGCAAATGGCGAGTCACTGGACATTGAAGGGAGGGGGAGGATAGGGGGCAAAGAGAATCGCTGGACATGGAGAGGATGGGATAGTAGGGCAGGGGAGAGAGGAGAATGGAGAATTGCTGGGCAGGGGAGAGAGGAGAATGGAGAATTGCTGGACATGGATGGAAGGGGAAGGCAGGGAAGAGAGAATTGCTGGACTTGGATAGGAGAGGAGGGCAGGGGAGAGAGGAGAACCACTGGACATGGGAAGGGAGGGCAGGGCAAGGGAGAGAGGAGACATGCTGGACATGGATGGAGGGAAGGGAAGATAGGAAGGAGATCCACATGGATGGGATGGCAGGGGAGGAAGGAGAAATGCTGGAAATGGATGGAGAAGAGAGCAGAGCAGGAGATAGAGGAGAATTGCTGGACATGGATGGATGGAGGGGTTGGCGGGAGAGAGGAGAAATGCTGGACATGGAAGAAGAAGGGAGGAAAGTAAATAAATAAATGGAAAGGAAGCCCTGGAAACGGAGTTAAGAGAACAGGTAGAGAGCAGCAGAATCAGACACTTGGACCAGTATGGAGAGAAAACAGTCACCAGACAACAAAGGTAGAAAAAAATCATTTTATTTTCATTTTAGTGTTTGGAATTTGTCCAATTTGAGAATTTACATCTGTTGTCTTATTTTGTACTGGGTATACTGGAGCTGTAACATCTTACAGAAATGATTTATAATGAAAAAAAAATCACAACTTATTGTTTTTCTCCTATACTAGTATATTTTCAATGATGTCTGTTTATATGCGCCAAGGCTGATATAAGGGGTGTGGCTAATGTGGGAGTGGCTATCATAGGGATGGAGGCATATGTGGTGACCCCGCCCATAATGAGTACCCGGCACCTTTTTTTCTACAAAAAATGCACTGACCACTGCACTATCCAAATCTGTCAATGAAGCCGTCTCTTCCTACAATACTATTCTATTCTCTGCTTTAGACACTCTTGCACCTCTCATGCCCCGTCCTATAAGGCGTACAAAACCCCAGCCTTGGCTGAACTCTAAAATCCGCTACCTACGTTCCTGTGCCCGCTCCGCCGAACGCCTCTGGCTGAAATCTCGTGCCCTTGCTGACTTCATACACTTCAAGTTCATGCTGACCTCCTTCCAATCTGCTCTTTTGCTTGCCAAACAGGACTATTATTTATTTATTTATTTATTGCATTTGTATCCCACATTTTCCCACCTTTTTGCGGGTTCAGTGTGGCTTACAATATGAGTTAAATGATGGAAATACAATTTGTTACAGATTGGTTATGGATTACATTGTGCAGAGTTATGCGAGACATCCAGCTGACTAATTCTACTACTACTACTTAACATTTCTAAAGCGCTACTAGGGTTACGCAGCGCTGTACAGTTTAACATAGAAGGACAGTCCCTGCTCAAGGAGCTTACAATCTAAAGGACAAATGTACAGTCAGTCAAATAGGGGCAATCAAATTGGGGCAGTCTAGATTTCCTGAATAGGTTAGGTGCCGAAGGCGACATTGAAGAGTGGGCTTTGAGCAAGGATTTGAAGATGGGCAGGGAGGGGGCTTGGTGTAAGGGCTCAGGAAGTTTATTCCAAGCATAGGGTGAGGCGAGGCAGAAAGGGCGGAGCTTGGAGTTGGCGGTGGTGGAGAAGGGTACTGAGAGGAGGGATTTGTCCTGTGAGCGGAGGTTACAGTTGGGAACGTAAGGGGAGATGAGGGTAGAGAGGTAATGAGGGGCTGCAGATTGAGTGCATTTGTAGGTTAGAAGAAGAAGCTTGAACTGTATGCGGTACCTGATCGGAAGCCAGTGAAGTGACTTGAGGAGAGGGGTGATATGAGCACATCGGTCCAGGCGGAATATAAGACGTGCCGCAGAGTTCTGAACGGATTGAAGGGGGGATAGATGGTTAAGTGGGAGGCCAGTGAGGAGTAGGTTGCAGTAGTCAAGGCGAGAGGTAATGAGAGTGGATGAGAGTTCAGGTGGTGTGCTCAGAGAGGAAAGGGCGAATTTTGCTGATGTTAAAGAGAAAGAAGCGACAGGTCTTGGCTATCTGCTGGATATGCGCAGAGAAGGAGAGAGAGGAGTCGAAGATGACTTTGAGGTTGCAGGCAGATGAGACAGGGAGGATGAGGGTGTTATCGACTGAGATAGAGAGTGGAGGAAGAGGAGAAGTGGGTTTAGGTGGGAAGACGATAAGCTCAGTCTTGGCCATGTTCAGTTTCAGGTGGCGGCTGGACATCAAGGCAGCAATGTTGGATAAGCAGGCCGATACTTTGGCCTGGGTTTCCGCAGTGATGTCTGGTGTGGAGAGATAGAGCTGGGTGTCATCAGCATAAAGATGATATTGGAAACCATGAGATGAGATCAGCGAGCCCAGGGAAGAGGTGTAGATTGAAAAAAGAAGGGGTCCAAGGACAGATCCCTGGGGAACTCCAACAGAGAGCGGGATAGGGGTGGAGGAAGATCCATGAGAATGTACTCTGAATACTCTGAAGGTACGGTGGGAGAGATAAGAGGAGAACCAAGAGAGGACAGAGCCCTGGAACCCAAATGAGGACAGTGTGGCAAGAAGTAAATCATGATTGACAGTGTCAAAAGCGGCGGATAGGTCGAGGATGAGGATGGAGTAGTGATCTTTGGATTTGGCAAGGAACAAGTCATTACAGACTTTAGCGAGTGCCGTTTCTGTTGAGTGTAGAGGGCGAAAACTGGATTGAAGCGGATCGAGGATGGCATGAGAGGAGAGAAAAGCAAGGCAGCAGCTGTGAACGGCGCGTTCAAGTAACTTGGAGAGGAAGGGTAGAAGGGAGAATGGGCGGTAGTTGGAGGGACGGGTAGGGTCAAGTGATTGTTTTTTGAGGAGTGATGTGACTACGGCATGCTTGAAGGTGACATGGACAGATGCAGTGGAAAGAGAGAGGTTGAGGATATGACATATGGGGGGGGGGGGGGGCATATGAGATAGTGTTAAGTAAGTTGGTGGGGATGGGATCAGAGGAACAAGTGGTGCATTTCGAGGAGGAAAGAAGGTGGACGGTTTCCTCTTCGGTGATATCAGGAAAAGAGGAGGAGGAGGCCTGGGTTGGTTGGTTGAGGGAGTGGGTTGAAGGGGAGGAGGTGGCTTGGTAGTGAACTCAAGGTTGATCTTCTGCACCTTGTCTTAGAAGTAGTCAGCCAGTGATTGAGGAGAGAGTGAGAGGGTGGGGGGTGGGAGCGGAGGGCACTTTGAGGAGGGAGTTATGGGTGGCGAAGAGACGACGAGGGTTAGAGCTGAGAGAATTAGTCAATTGGGTGTAATAGTCCTGTTTGGCAAGGAATAGGGAGGACTGGAAGGAGGATAGCATGAATTTGTAATGAAGGAAATCAGTATGGGTGCGAGATTTCCTCCAGAGGCGTTCAGCAGATCGGGCACAGGAGCGAAGGTATCGGATGCAAGGGGTCAGCCAGGGTTGGGGATTAGTACGCCTTGTGGGATGGGGGATGGATGGTGCAAGGGTGTCTAGAGCAGAGGAGAGAGTGGCATTGTAAGTGAAGACAGCCTTGTCGACAGACTCGGAGGACATGATGGAGGGGAGGAGATTAGAAATACTAGAGGATAAGGTGGGAGGGTCGTCAGCCTGGAGATTCCTGGAAGTAGTGGTTAATGTTGGGCGGGGCTGAGGGAAGGGGTGATGAAGTGTGAAGGTGATCAGGTGATGATCAGAGAGAAGGAGAGCTGAGGCGTAGAAATTGGAGGGTGAGCAGGTAGAGGAGAGGACGAGGTCAAGACAATGGCCAGTTTGGTGAGTAGGGGTGGTGGAGCACAGCTGGAGGTTGAAGGAGGATGTCAGAGTGAGGAACTGAGAGGCGTGAGAGTCGGATTCTCTCAGCTCAAACCCTCAACTTCTCTTCGCCACACTGAACTCTCTCCTCAAGGTGCCTCCATCTCCAACTCCCCCCTCACTATCTCATCAGACCCTAGCTGAGTTCTTCCACGACAAGCTTCAGAAGACAAACCTCGAATTCTCAACCAAGCCACCCCCACCTCTCCTTCCCCTTATCCGTTCCCCTAACTCCCCAACCCCTCCGTCCTTTTTCTCCTTTCCCGAAATCACTGATGAGGAAACATCACATCTTCTCTCCTCCTCAAAACAAACTACCTGTTCCTCTGATCCCATTCTTACCCACCTTCTTAACACCATCTCTCCTACTCTCACCCCTTTTATCTGTCATATCCTCAATCTTTCACTTTCCACTGCGACTGTTCCTGATGCCTTCAAACATGCCGTGATCACACCACTCATTAAGAAGCCTTCACTTGACCCTACCTGTCCTTCCAACTATCGACCCATCTCCCTGCTCTCCTTCCTCTCCAAGATACTTGAACGTGCCGTTCACCACCACTGCCTTGACTTTCTTTCATCTCAAGCTGTTCTTGACCCACTCCAATCTGGCTTTCGCCCTCGTCATTCAACTGAAACTGCACTTACAAAAGTTTCCAACGACCTGTTACTGGCCAAATCCAAAAGTCTCTATTCTATCCTCATCCTTCTCGATCTATCCACCACTTTTGACACTGTTGATCACAGCTTACTCCTTGATAATGTTGTCTTCACTTGGATTCCAGGGCTCTGTTCTTTCCTGATTCTCCTCCTACCTCTCGCTTTGCACCTTTAGTGTACACTCTGGTGGATCCTCTTCCACTTCTATCCGACTACCAATCAGTGTACCTCAGGGTTCTGTTCTCGGTCCTCTCCTGTTCTCCATCTACACTTCTTCCCTTGGCTCTCTGATATCATCCCATGGTTTTCAATACCATCTCTACGCTGACGACTCCCAGATCTACCTCTCTACTCCCGAAATAACCAGCATCCAGCCTGCCTATCTGATATCGCTGCCTGGATGTCTCAACATCATCTGAAATTTAACATGGCCAAAACCGAGCTTCTCATATTTCCCCCTAAACCCACCTCTGTCCCTTTCTCTATTTCTGTGGATGGCACTCTCATTCTCCCTGTCTCATCAGCTCGTAACCTTGGGGTCATCTTCCCAAAACCTGTCGTTTCTTTCTCTATAACATCAGCAAAATCCGTCCCTTCATCTCTGAGTACTCTACCAGAACCCTTATCCACACTCTTATTACCGCTCGCCTAGATTATTGCAACCTGCTTCTCACCGGCCTCCCACTTAGCCATCTCTCTCCTCTTCAATCAGTCCAAAACTCTGCTGCGCGACTCATTTTCCGCCAGAGTCCCTATGCTCACAAAAGCCTCTCCTCAAGTCACTTCACTGGCTCCCTATCCGTTTCCGCATTCAATTCAAACTTCTCTTACTGACCTATAAGTGCATTCACTCTACCGCTCCCCAGTACCTCTCAACTCTTGTCTCCGCCTACGCCCCCCCCCGGGTACTCCGTTCTGTGGATAAATCTCTCGTCTGTCCCCTTCTCCCATGGGCAAGACTGGGGGGGAAGAGGGGGGGCATTGCCTCCCCCCCAACTCTTCTTACCGGAAGTCACGGGGCACCACTCGTAAAAGCACCAAACAGGCAGCTCAACTCCGTCCTTCGCTTCCCTGCCCTCTCAGCGTCCCGCCTTCCTCTGATGTCATTTCTTTTCGGGCAGGCGGAACACTGAGAGGGCAGGGAAACGAAGGACGGAGTCGAGGTGCAGGTGCTTCCTGTTTGGTGCTTTTCCAGTTCAGAAACGAGTTTGCCGCTCTGCTCTTCGCGCTGGTACCAAATACCATTGGAAGTTAGTGAGCCAGCCAGTCAAGAAAGGAAGAAAGAAGAGAAGGCGCCGCAAAGTCATTTGGTAAATGAAAAATTTCAGTTTTCCCCGCTCCCCTGTGCAGCCAGCCGTCGCCGTTCACTTGAGTCAAAAAAAACAGCAAGCAAACCTGTGAGCTGCTGCTGCCTGCCTGCATCCACCACGTTGTAGACTACAGATGTCACTGCACTGGGCCTCAGTTCCTAATTACACAAGATACCCCTCCACACCACAGTCCACACATTTGTGATATGTTCGGAGTCTCTCCTCCCTTCACACTAGAGACTCCAGTCTCCACCGTCAGAACTCTGTCCCTCATCAGGAATGCTGGAACTTATAATCCTGCCATAAAACCCTCTACATTGGGTTTTAAATTTTGGAATCACAGACCACTTACTTAGCCTTTGACCAAATAATTTGATGTCTGGCCAAAAGTCAATCTTTTAAAATTGGGACGGTTTGGAGGCATTCCATGGGTAGAGCTCACAGCCAGGTAACCATATAGGGGAGATATTCCAGTTAACTTTATGTAGTTATGTAGTTATGTCGGCCACAGGTATAGCAGACCTAAGATATCTGAATAAAGTTATCCAGATATCTGTACTCTGCAGTATCCACTGTACATCTGGTGAAAGATATCCAAATAACTTTATTCAAATATAGGCCCCCACAACATTTCTGAAGTAGTTGTGAATAATAATAATAATCCATTCACAGCAGTATAAAGTTCATCAGAAAATTCAACCATATCAGATCAGTAACAGGGGTTTCCTCTCACTAATTGACATTGGGGCATCTCTGTTGCATCCTCATAGGTCCCACTGCCTATCCAGATAATGGCATTAAATATACATATATTTTTAAGAACCAAGCCCAGTGTTTAAAAATAGATGCTTGAAGCTTTTGGATGAATATTGAGTTGTAAATTTATCATTGAAACATAGAAATATGATGGCAGATAAAGGCCAAATGGCCCAACCAGTCTGCCAATCCTCTGTAACCCTTAACTCCTCATTTTCCTAAGGGATCCCACATGCTTGTCCCATGCTTTTTAAAACTCAGACAGTCCTCGTCTCCACATCCTTTACCGGGAGGCCATTCCACGCTTCCACCACCCTTTCTGTAAATTAATCCTTTCTTTGATGCCTCCTAAGCCTATTTCCTCTTAACTTCATCATATGCATCCACCACGTTATAGTTCTTTACTGTTGGAATGTTATTTAAGTGTCAACCATGGAATTGTATGAGTATGGTTTCTTTGTTTCATTTGGGGGGGGGGGGGGCAAAGGATGGGGTGGAGTATATTAGCTTATTCATCTGCATATATATATATATGCAAATGAATATGCTAATATGGCGGAAGGAAGGAAGGGAAAAAGAGCTGGCTTTTTTTGGGAATAACCATAATGAAAATGTATGAGATATCAAGCCAAGCTCTTTCTCCCTCTCTCTCCTTTTCCTTAACCCCTCACACGTGAAACACCATTTTAAGTGCACTCTTTCATCTTCGATGCACACCTCTTTCTCTCTAGTTCATCTTAACTGTCTGGTTGTAATCTCCGTTGGGAAGCCTAGTGTTTATAAAGATGATGGAATATCTTACAATTACATTTATATTGTTGTTACCACAGTGACATCAAAATTCATGTTTTTTTACTGGAGAGGAAGAGGGAATGCTGGGTAAGATGAAAGAAGGAAGGGAGGCAGAAAGAGCTTGGCTTGATATCTCATACATATTCATTATGGTTATTCCCAAAAAAAGCCAGCTCTTTTTCCCTTCCTCCATATTAGCATATTCATTTGCATATATATATATATGTTTAGTTACATTTGTACCCCGCGCTTTTCCACTTATGGCAGGCTGAATGCGGCTTACATATACAGGTACTTATTTGTACCTGGGGCAATGGAGGGTTAAGTGACTTGCCCAGAGTCACAAGGAGCTGCCTGTGCCTGAAGTGGGAATTGAACTCAGTTCCTCAGGACTAGAGTCCACCACCCTAACCACTAGGCCACTCCTCCACTCCATGTATATATATACTACTACTACTACTATTTAACATTTCTAGAGCGCTACAAAGTGTACGCAGCGCTGTACAAACACAGAAGAAAGACAGTCCCTATAGATATATATATATAGATATAGATACACACAAATGAATATGCTAATATGCTCCCCCCCATCCTTTGCCCCCCCCCCCCAAAGGAAACAATCAAACTATGCCTATGCCTTCTCCTCTATTGCTAATTCCAGACTCTGTTCCTTTTATCTCGCTGCACCTCACGCCTGGAATAGACTTCCCGAGCCTGTACGTCTGGCCCCGTCTTTGGCCGTTTTCAAATCCAGGTTAAAAGCCCACCTCTTTAACGCTGCTTTTGACTCCTAACCACTACTCACTTGCCCTGTACCCTTTTATCCCCACCTCTTTAATTCCCTTTCCTCTTAGTTGTTCTGTCTGTTTGCCTGTCCTATTTAGATTGTGAGCTCTTTGAGCAGGGACTGTCTTTTCATGTATGGTGTACAGCGCTGCGTATGCCTTGTAGCGCTATAGAAGTGATAAGTAGTAGTAGTAGTAAATTCCTAACATTGCGGAGACAGTTTGTTCCTGGTACCTTCCTTATCTGCTTAGAATACAAGCTTAGAAGCAGTGGTAATAATGAACAGAATAAATGTTAAAGTACATATCTCCATACAGGCTTACCTTAATGTAATTTATATAAGTAAATATATGTAATATAATTCATATATGTAACTCCCTGTCCAGAAGAGCTTATAATGTTACCATTTTTACAATGCTTAAAGTGCAATGAACTCCTGCACACTCTCTACTGAACTGCCACACAGGTTATACATACTGGTCCATGATCCTTGTTCTTAGCAGGGGTGTAGCCACGGGCGGGCCTGGTCGGGCCCAGGCCTAGCCACTTTGCCTCCAGGCCCACCTAGCCAATGTCCGCCCCAGGTGTCAGCACTCACCACCTGCCTACCAGCTCCATCGACGAGCAGACGACCCTCTTCTGCCACCCAGCTTTAAAAAAAAACCTTGGTGAAACGCCTTGCGTCTGCTCTGCTCTGCTGTAAAGCAAGCAGCAAATTGCTTTGTCGTGTCAGCCCTTCAATCACTGTGTCCCGCCTTCGCGGAAATATGAAGTTACATCAGAGGGCGGGACACAGTGATTGAAGGGCCGAAGCGACAAAACGATTTGCTGCTTACTTTACAGCAGAACAGACATGAGGCATTTCACGGGGGTTTTTTTTTTTTAAAGATGAACTCATCAGGAAAAAGGATATCCTCACTGAATTTGACCATCTCTATTGTATGTAACTGTGTAGAAAAATGAGCACAAAATACAGAGTTTATAACTGCCCGGCAGCCACCCGAGATAAGTTTATTCAGCAGGAAGGAGGTCTTCAGCTGGCAGGGCTTGGGGATCCCTGCAAGCACAGGTACTTCATTTACTTTGGTAGGGTGCGGAAATTAAGTTAGGGTTTTGTTTTACTTGAAGGGATCCAGGTGGAAATTAAAATAGGGTTTTGTTTTAATTAGAGTGGGGTGCTGGGAGGGGGGTGGAAACTAAATTAGGGTTTTTAGGTTGGTGGAGGGGCAGTGATAAAATGTTGGCCCACCCACTTTGTTCTGGGGCCCGCCCAAAATTGGCTGTCTGGCTACTGGTTCTTAGGCATGTCTTAATGCATTAAACTATGTGACAGGCCTACGCCATCCCTCTTTTCAGATATTCCTAGTTGTTTGTCCAGGCCATTGGCCTGCTCTGACCTTCCTCTCTGACAGTAACCCCTAGTTTTTGAAACATGCATAACATCTTGAATATTGATTTATTGCAAGCCCAGTCAGATGGTTCTTCCCTCTGAAATATTTATCACCTTCTAAATATTTAAATGGTTTACCTCCCTTGAGTCCTTTTGTGCTATTTCAATTGGACATTATTAAAACATTTATCACATAATATTTAAATGTTTTTTTTCTTCCGTATGAGTTTTCGTGAACTTTCTCCTTGGCCTTCCTTCTGAAACATTTATCACATTAGGAACACTTATGGTTTGTCTCCTGTATGAGTCATTTTGTGGCATTCTAGGTTTACCTTGCTTCTGAAACATTTATCACATTCTGAACATTGAAATGGTTTCTCTCCTGTATGAATCCTTTCGTGCCTTTTCAGTTCCTTTTGAGCTAAACGATCACATTCTGAACATTGAAATGGTTTCCCTCCTGTATGAGTTCTTTTGTGCCCTTTTAGCACTGCCTTTGTTCAGAAACATTTATCACATTCTGGACACTGAAATGGTTTCTCTCCTGTATGAGTGCTTTCGTGGCTTTTTCACCTCACCCTTGGTTCTGAACCATTTACCACATTCTGAACATTGAAATGGTTTCTCTCCTGTATGAATCATTTCATGCCTTTTCAGAGTTCCTTTTGAGCTAAACAATTGATCACATTCTGAACATTGAAATGGTTTCTCTCCTGCATGAGTGCTTTCGTGGTTTTTCACCTCACCCTTGGTTCTGAACCATTTACCACATTCTGAACATTGAAATGGTTTCTCTCCTGTATGAATGCGTTCGTGGTTTTTCACCTCATGCTTAGTTCTGAACCATTTATCACATTCTGAACATTGAAATGGTTTCTCTCCTGTATGAATCTTTTCATGCCTTTTCAGAGTTCCTTTTGAGCTAAACAATTGATCACATTCTGAACATTGAAATGGTTTCTCTCCTGTATGAGTTCTTTTGTGCCCTTGTAGCACTGCCTTTGTTTGGAAACATTTATCACATTCTGAACACTGAAATGGTTTCTCTCCTGTATGAATGCGTTCGTGGTTTTTCACCTCACGCTTAGTTCTGAACCATTTATCACATTCTGAACATTGAAATGGTTTCTCTCCTGTATGAATGCGTTCGTGGCTTTTCACGTCATGCTTAGTTCTGAACCATTTATCACATTCTGAACATTGAAATGGTTTCTCTCCTGTATGAATGCGTTCGTGGTTTTTCACCTCACACTTAGTTCTGAACCATTTATCACATTCTGAACATTGAAATGGTTTCTCTCCTGTATGAGTTTTTTCATGAAGTTTCACCTCACCTTTGGTTCTGAACTGTTTATCACATTCTGAACATTGAAATGGTTTCTCTCCTGTATGAGTCATTTCATGAAGTTTCACCTCACCTTTGGTTCTGAACTGTTTATCACATTCTGAACATTGAAATGGTTTCTCTCCTGTGTGAATTCTTTTATGCTGTTTCAGACTCCTTTTCACACTAAACGATTGATTACATTCTGAACATTTAAATGGTTTCTCTCCAGTATGAGTCATATGGTGGGTTTCCAGGTTTGCCTTGCTTGTGAAACATTTATCACATTCTGAACATTTAAATGGTTTCTCTCCTGTATGAATCCTTTTGTGAGTTTTTCAGCACATTCCTTGTTTTGAACCATTTCTCACATTCTGAACATTGAAATGGTTTCTCTCCTGTATGAGTCATTTCATGAAGTTTCACCTCACCTTTGGTTCTGAACTGTTTATCACATTCTGAACATTGAAATGGTTTCTCTCCTGTGTGAATTCTTTTATGCTGTTTCAGACTCCTTTTCACACTAAACGATTGATTACATTCTGAACATTTAAATGGTTTTTCTCCTGTATGAGTTCTTCCATGCTGTTTCAGATGACTTTTACAGGTAAAGGATTTCTCACATTCTGAACATTGAAACGGTTTCTCTCCTGTATGAGTTCTTCCATGCTGTTTCAGATGACTTTTACAGGTAAAGGATTTATCACATTCTGAACATTGAAACGGTTTCTCTCCTGTATGAGTTCTTCCATGCTGTTTCAGATGACTTTTACAGGTAAAGGATTTATCACATTCTGAACATTGAAACGGTTTCTCTCCTGTATGAATCCTTATGTGGTTTTTCAGCCAAGTCCTGGTTGAGAACCATTTCTCACATTCTGAACATTGAAATGGGTTCTCTCCTGTATGAGTTCTTTCATGAAGTTTTAGCTCAGCCTTGGTTGAGAACCATTTCTCACATTCTGAACATTGAAACGGTTTCTCTCCTGTATGAGTTGTTCCATGCCGTTTCAGATGACTTTTACAGGTAAAGGATTTATCACATTCTGAACATTGAAACGGTTTCTCTCCTGTATGAATCCTTATGTGGTTTTTCAGCCAAGTCCTGGTTGAGAACCATTTCTCACATTCTGAACATTGAAACGGTTTCTCTCCTGTATGAGTTGTTCCATGCCGTTTCAGATGACTTTTACAGGTAAAGGATTTATCACATTCTGAACATTGAAACGGTTTCTCTCCTGTATGAATCCTTATGTGGTTTTTCAGCCAAGTCCTGGTTGAGAACCATTTCTCACATTCTGAACATTGAAATGGGTTCTCTCCTGTATGAGTTCTTTCATGAAGTTTTAGCTCAGCCTTGGTTGAGAACCATTTCTCACATTCTGAACATTGAAACGGTTTCTCTCCTGTATGAGTTGTTCCATGCCGTTTCAGATGACTTTTACAGGTAAAGGATTTATCACATTCTGAACATTGAAACGGTTTCTCTCCTGTATGAATCCTTATGTGGTTTTTCAGCCAAGTCCTGGTTGAGAACCATTTCTCACATTCTGAACATTGAAATGGTTTCTCTCCTGTATGAGTCATATGGTGGGTTTCCAAGTTCGCCTTGCTTGCGAAACATTTATCACATTCAGAACATTGAAATGGTTTTTCACAGTATCCAGATGGGTTAGTTTTATGCATACCTTGACAGTCATGAACTTCAGTCCTAAGCCCACTTATGTGGTGCTCAATAAAATTGGAGTCGGTAGTAAAGGTTTCCCAAACATCAGCCCTTTTAAAATCTCTCACACCGTTGAGTCTTCCAGGTTGTTCAAGTGTTGGGAAAAAGCTACAGTTTCTCTTTTGTCTTTCAAATCTTTCTCCTTTCTGAACTGCTGTTTTCTCACCAGTTGGTATTATGCTACCGAAACCTCCTTCACAGTCTGCTGAAGGATCTGTGCTGTCTCTGGAGGAGTCTTTGTGTTTCCATTCCTCTTTCTGCTGCTCATCACACATTCTCACTCTTTCACTCTCATTCCCAAATCCATCATCTGTTGGATAAAATAGAAGAGTACGATCATTCATTTTACAGTTATGGGCAGGAACGAGGAGAATGTGCTCCTGCCCCACAAAATCCACTGGAGCACCCGGGATAGAGGTGGAACTGGGGGGGGGGGGGGGAATGAGAAAGGATGGAACATTGTCAGGAGAGCCCGGGGGGGGGGGGGGGGGGGGGGGTTTGAAATAATAATTTTAAAAAAACTTATGTGGGTGCCAGCCCGATATTCAACAGTTCATGTCCTATGTGAGCCAGCCGGCACCCGCATAACCTTAGGCTCCTCCTATATGCCTCCCCCCTCATAACCGCCCCTTATTTTGAGAGCGATCACAGGCAATATTCAGGGTACCGGTACTACCAACTGGTTCCTGAGAACGTCACCTTTTCCTCAGAACCTTGACCCCTTACCTTGTATAAGTGCGATAAGAAGTTCTAACAAGAATGGGCCCAATTGGGTCCCAGGAAATGTATCTTTTATGTGCCTTCTCAATCAAAAATAAAAGGACATTTTACAGACCCAACTTCTTTGAATTCTAAGCTAAGAGAAATTGTACATAAGTCTCTTGTAAGGAAAGGCCAAGAAGACCACTGACCATCTCTCACTTGTTGGTCTCACCTAACAATGAGATTTTGCCTGTGTAGCCCAATTACCCTGTGTTATTTCTGATGCAAAATATTTTATGTTTCGATCTTTTTTATTAGGTACATATACACACATGGCAATCTTAAAGCATATATACCATATTATCTAATACAGAGTATATTCATATTAACAGGAATTTTCTTTTTCGCCCCGCCCTTTCTTAACCAGTCCCCCCCCCCCCCCCCTTTCCCTTCCTACCCTCTGTTAATATGTGTTCTAGCTTGAGGCCTATCCACTGGAATGGTGGTGGGCCAAGTTACATGGCCTTAAGCAGCTGAGAAGCCCTGACTAGGCCTAAGAACCCACAAATGGGCTTATGGATGAGAACCTGCAGAAGCAGGACTGCATGATAAGTCTTGACAAAATCTGGTACAACAGTCAAATAGAACATAGCACCTAAAATGTAGGAATAAGTTTGGTTTAAAATGGAGTTTGTTTTTCTATAAGATGGCACACAGATCATAATATGATAAAAAAAAAAAAAAGATGTGAAACTGATATGCTATTATTAAGATATTTTTGTAACCGAGAAAAACAAGATGTTAAAAACAAAATGTTCATGATAACGGAAATGGTGCAAGGTTTTGAAATGGCTAAAACGGAAAAGACAGATGGGTACAGAGGGACACCTGGCCGGAAAGGATAATTTGAGTCAGAAGTTGGGCAATAATAGAAAAAAAAGTGTCTTGCCATTGACTTGTATTAAGACCTACGCCTATAAAAGAGACAAGATTCTGGCAGATCGTTGGAACATTTCCCCAACTCTTTTGAAGGAGCAGGGCTATGTCCAATTGAACCCAGAGTCTGATGATTGTACCAACTTGAAGACTTGTCTTTGGGTAAGAAATAAAATGTACTTTTTCTCCTAAAACTATGTTTGTTTTTATTTCCATCTATTCTTTACTTGTCATTTATTCCACAAACTAAACCACACACAAGTAACTCTCCCTGCACAAATTAGAGTTGAATTTTAATAGAATATATGTGGGAACATAAATGGCCAAAGATTCACTTAGATCCTGATAGACAGAAAGCCGTGATTATGGGAATGACTTTTGAACTTCGCCTTCTGATGCCTCCACAACAGAGATATCCCTGGCAAGGAATATCAATGGAATTCAGGGAGGCGTTCCAACAGGTAGTAAAAACACAGACCCTCTTTACACTTCCGTGGAAAAGAATTTCCCCGGGACGTAAAGAGGGACCCCGTATTACTACTTAAATTTACACCTCTTACCCCTAACCCTCCCCCCCTTCTGCCCTAAGATTATCCTATTACAACTATAGACAATCAGAGAGAGAGAAAGAGACATATGCCAGTTCCACATGAAGTCCACACATCAACTATTCACCAGTCGGCTGCGCACTGCCGGGGTTAACGTGTTCAGAAATGGGGTCCAACAGTTCTGCCAGGTCTCTCCTTTTATTGATGCAAATGTTTGTATATCCATTCTCTCCAGTCTCATTAGGTTAAGAGTTCGCAGCCTCCATTGTTGTATAGTGGGTTGTTTGTTAGTTATCCACTCCGCAAGGATGCATTGCTTAGCCACAACAACAGGCCCTTTGGGGGTTTAGATAAGAGTAAGAAATGTCCAAACAAAAGTCAGGCATCTATCTGCCACTTCGTCTTCCACAGACCTGAAACCTGCGTAATCAATGCAGTCCAAAATTTACATGTCCAAAGCATGTGCCCCAACGTGGCTCCCTCTTCACCACATTTAGGGCACATTCCCCACGGGGACACCCCCATATGGAATGCTCTCCGAGGGGGACGTAGGCCCGCAGCACAATTTGATACTGTAATTCCCAGTGTGCTGAATATTTAGAGTACTTGCGGATTGACAAGGTGTGTTTTTTCAGTTGTTCTGAGGTTACTTCCGACACGAGTTCTTGTCTCCAAACTATCGCCAGCTGATCGAATCTCACCTCGGGGAGTTCATCCTTTATATGACGGTGGTAAAATGTCAGTGGGACTTTTGTTTGCGCTTCCAAAGTGTAAGCATTGGATAATTCCACCTGTACATCTTCCGTCAGATCGGTCCAAGGTAAAGTACGGATGAAATGTTGTAGTTGGATATAGTGGAAGTAGTCAGCCTGTGGAATAGAGTATTCTCTTTGTAACTCTGAAAAGGACATGAGCCTTCCTTCAAGAGATACACAATCCCTTTCCTTTTCCAACGTTCGAAATCTGGATAAAAACAACCCGGGGGAAATCGCGGGTTCCCAGCGACAGACAGGAAAGGGGTCACTTTAGAAGAAAACTGGTGTAATTTGCATATCCATTTCCATGTTGCTTTTGCCGAGGTCATGATTCCCGTGACCTTCAGTACATCTGGAATTCTCCCACCAGACCAATGCAGATAGTTACTAAAGTGAGTCTGTGGGAGGATCTGCATTTCTAGCTCTGTATTGGAGTAATGAGACCTGGCTCGGAACCAATCATTAATGTGTCTCATTCCACAAGCGGTTGTTATACTTTTCATATTAATTAGTCCCAGCCCTCCGTACTCTTCTGGAGTGCACAGCGTCCTCAATGAGAGTCGTGCTCCTTTTCCTTTCCAAAGGAAGCGTCGTAGCATTTTGTTCAAACTTCTCTCTGTCTCAAGACTAATGGTAACACTTGGAAAATATATAGCCACTTTGGGACTATAAACATATTATACATCGCTATCCTACCTAATAAATTCAAAGGGAGAGACTCCCACCCGTGCAGTTGCTGTTGTGTACTCTGTAACAACTGAGATACATTCTGAGTGTATAAGTGTGCTAAGTTTGCGGGCAGTAGCACTCCCAGATATTTTACGCTTCCCTCAGGTAGCTTAAATGGGAGCCTTTTTAAGCTCTGTAGGTTTCCCTCTGTCGCCAGTGAGAGGGCCCATGATTTACTGTGATTCAGTAGAAACCCGGCCACCTGTTTGTATGCCTCAAAGAGTTCCAGAAGGGGTCCCAGTGAGCGGTAGATATTGACCACTATCACTAAGATGTCGTCTGCATAGGCTAATATTTTTAGATGGTGCCCCGCCACTCGCACCCCCTGCACCGCTGCTGCCTGTTGTAATTGGCGTAAAAAAGGTTCTAGGGAGAGTACAAACAGCAGCGGAGACAGGGGGCACCCTTGTCTCGTGCCACGCTGTATGCTGAATTCTGGTGTAAGGACCCCGTTCACCAAATAGTAGCTCTTGGCTGGTTGTATAGTGCAGTGACCGCGTGCAAAAACAACCGTCAAATCCCATATGCTTCAAGGTCTGAAAAAGAAAGACCCTGTCAAAGGCCTTCTCAGCATCTAAGCTTAATATCATACCGGGGTCCTTCTCCTCTTGACAGCGTGCCATGGCTATTAGGGCCTTCCTAACATTCAATGTTGCGTGTCTGTTTTTAACAAACCCAGCCTGGTCAGGTCCTATCAACCTGGACAAAATTGGAGCTAGTCGGTCTGTCAAGATTTTTGCTATCAGCTTAAGATTCGGGCATCTCTTTAGGTTTTCCCTGCTTCGGTATTAACGTAATTGTCGATGTGTTTGCATAGAGGGAGAACGCACCTGTCTTTATGACATCTTCAAAGTAAAACAGCAGCGCACCTCTTGCTTCCGGGGGCATTAACTTATAGTACTCTCCGGAGAAGCCATCAGGCCCTGGAGCAGAGTGTAGTCTCAACTTCTTTATAGCAAATTGTATTTCTTTCATAGTTAGTGGACCGTTCAGTGTTTCTTTCTCTACTACTGTCAATTCAGGAAGTATGGCCTTCTTTAGATAGTCCTGGATTTCTTGTGTGGTGCCTACGGGCTCTCGCTTGTATACGGTGGCAAAATACGTGTGTAAAATCTTTGCAATACTGGTGGGTTATTTGTTATCTGCCCTGTGTATCTCTTAAAGAGTCTATTACTCTAGGGCCTCCCCATGTCTTTATGGCTCTGGCCAACATTCGTCCTGGTTTATTACCATATCTACTCAATTATACTTCCTGTATACCAAAGATGCGTCTCTTTCTCATGTAAGAGTGTGTTGAGTGATATTTGGATTGTTTTCAGATTTTCTAGTGTCTTTGCAGAGGGGTTGCGAGTGTATGCTCGTTTAGCTTGGATTAAATCGAGTTCTAAATGTAATATCCTAATCGCTGCCCCTTTTTTCTTTAAGGAGACATAGGCGATTATTTGCCCTCTCAGTACTGCCTTAGAGGTAGACCAGAATAGCTGGGACTGGGTTTCATGTTCTACGTTGTTTATCTTAAATTCCGCCCATCTTTTCCATGAGAAAAATTCCGGGAGGCTAAATCTGTGTAAAGATTAAGCCGGAAACCTCCATTCTGGCCCTCCCCGCTTATCTATGTCAGTTTCAATATCGACCCACACTTGGAGTGTGGTCCGAAATTTCCTCCGGGCCAATTACCGCTCTCGTATCCTGTGAAACCAGACTCTAGTAATCAGTATATAATCTAATCTTGCTTGTGTCCCATGAGCCCGAGACCGGTGGGTAAAGTCTTTCTCTGTCGGGTGCAAGGCCCGCCAAGTGTCCACTAGGTCTAAGGTCTGCATCAGTGTGGTGAGAACTTTCTGTCTATAACCCTGATAGTGCATAGAGGCGGGATTTGTACAGTCTAGCTCGCTGTCTTTAATCAAATTAAGATCCCCTACTAGTAACAATGGGACCCCTTCTTGTTGGTGGCAGAGTTTAAGTATCGACTGATAGAATTTGGGGTCCTGATTGCTAGGTCCATATACTACCAATAGGTTGAACTCCATTCCCTGCAGCCAGATCTTTACTAACAAAAAGTGCCCACGTGCATCCTTGGCCATGACCTCTGCTTTATATGACAGCCCTTTCCTGAATAATATGGCCACCCCTCCTTTCCGTCCCTGAGAGGGGCTGGCTAGTACTTCGCCCACCCATGTTCTCTGTAGTTTGCTATGCTCAAGGTCAGAGAGACGTGTCTCCTGCAGACACGCAATGTCTGCACCGTGTCTACGTAGGGCCGTCAATATCTTGGCCCGTTTTACCGGGGACGTAATACCCCCTACGTTCCACGTTACAATTCGTGCGGGCATAGCTTAGGTCTTAGAAAAATGACTTGATCTGTTATTCGAATTATATCACATTTCTCCATTAGCTTACTGATGGGATGCCTCTTAACTTTCAGGTGCAATGTTTCTATAGTAATAATAAGTCGCGTTTGGACCTTCTCTACATCAGTGTGTATCGGGCCCAGCTCAACTGGCACATCTGAGATGCTGTGTGGAGTCTCTCCCTTCCCTCTCTGTCCCATCCCACCCCCTCTCCCTCCCTTCCCTTTCCAATAGAATTACCCCAGATCATCTGCACAGACTATTGAGCCTGCGAGATTAGGAGTAACAAGTGTGGGTGCTTCGAGGCCCCTACCCCAGATCTCTATATCTTTGCTTTCAGTTTGACTTTAGTTACACTTCAGACAAACAGATCAGAATTCTATTCAGACACATTTAGTTACCATTCAGTCTTTCTTTCATATCCCGTCCAATAGATGCTGTTCTGTTAGCACTGCTTGCGCTTCTTCCACCGTGTTGTAGGTCTGCCACCGCTCATTAATATAAAGGCGTAGTTTCGCTGGGTACTGTAGCCGTGAATTTTATTTTTCTGTTGCAAGTTGGGCACAAAGTGGGTGGAATTTTCTGCGCTGTTCCTGGATTCTTTGTGTATAGTCTGGAAAATCAAATGGATTTACCTCCATATTTCAGGAGTCCCTACGGAGCTTGAACCCCTGTAATATTTCCATTTTATGTTGGTAGTTTAAGATCTTCGCCACTATTACCCGCGGCCTTGCGTTTTCCTCTGTGCGCCGTCCTACGCGATGTGCACGTTCTATTATTAGGGAACTGCAAGAATCTGTAAGGGCTAGTTCGGTTGCCAGCCATCGTTCCAGCCAAGTATGTAAGTTGCGTTCTGAAAGCTGTTCTGGCAGGCCCACTATGCGGACATTGTTCCGCCGGGAACGGCTTTCCAGGTCCTCAGCCTCTCTTCTTGCTCCTTCAGTTGCTGTTGTAGGCCTCGTAAATCTGGACCAAAGTCTCGGGTGTCATCTTCGAGCGCGGATACTCTCGTTTCTAAATCGCTGGTGCGGGTTCCCCAATCCGTCCAGGATCAACTGGTAACTGTCGATTTTCTCATTAAGTGCTGCCCATTCGGGTCCCACGCGCTCGCGATCGCTGTCGTCAGTTGAGTTAGTTGCTGGTCATTAAAACTTATCGATGGTGGAGTTTCGGGCAGGCCGTCCACCATTTTCCCTTCCACGTTTCCGGTTTTGTATTTCCTTTTTTACTGACCTTTGTGCCATTATATTCGGCGATTTTTGTAAATATTTGTCCAGTTTAAGACGGGTCCAGTCTCTGCAATGTTGTTCGATCTAGGGCGAGGGCCTCAGAGCTAAACAGCAAACGTCCTGCCTAGCTCATAGCGTCATGTGACCTCCGATGCAAAATATTTTAACTTTGGTAAGAACAAAAACAGAGAGAGTAAAGATGGAAAATGGCAGGGGGCACAGAAACAGAGAAGGCTGCATGGCAGGGGGAACAGAGAGTGAATGAGGGAGAGAAGAGACATTGCATGGGGCAGAAAGAGAGAGAGAGAGACAGAAGAGGCTGGATGGCAAGGGGTACAGAGAGAGAGAGAGAAGAAGCAGCTTTACTGCAGGGGGCAGAGAGAGAGAGAGAGTGTGAAGAGGCTGCATTGCAACGGGCACAGGGAGATTGAGAAGAGGCTAGGGTGGAAGTGCAGAGGAAAGAAGGGGAGAAATGGGACGGGGGAGGAATGGGGACACAGAAGGCAGATACTGAACATGGGAATAGGGACCGGGACACAGAGGAAATGATGGTGGAAAAAAAAAGTCAAATAGACAAGAGATCCTGGAAAGCAGAAAATGGATGAAACTGGTGTGTGGGAGGAGGAAGGAAGGAGCAGAAGATGGATGGGGGGGGGAGGAGCAGGAGGCAGATGGGGCTAGGGGTAGAGGGGTTGTAGGGGAGGGGGTTGGAACAGGAGATAGGGCTAGGGGTGTGGGTGGGGAAGGGAACAGAGCAGAAGATGGATGGGACTGGGGGAAAGAGCAGGAGTTAGATGGGGCTAGGGGTTACGGTTAGAAGGAAAAGGAATACAGTAGAAGATGGGGCTGGGGTGGGGGAGGAGCAGTAGGTGGATGGGGCTAGAGGGTATAGGTAGAGGGGAGGGGGAACTGAGTAAAAGTGATGGGCAGACTCTTCAGGTGGCCCCAGGGTAACCCCAGGAAGGTACTAGGTGTTTCAAGATACAGACGTACTGAGTTTGGTAAAATGGGGGAATATCT
>NC_044032.1:648169143-648215720 GCF_901765095.1 Microcaecilia unicolor | reverse complement strand
ATTCATCTGTCCAGGGAAATCTCCAGCTTGAATCTATTCAGAGGGGAAACAGCAGGGAAATGTCTGATCAGGTAAGAAATGATTCTCTCTCCTCTTGCACACAGGGTTCCAGCACTAACAGGAAAAGATTTCTGTCCAGTTTTTCCTGCTTTCTCTTCTCTCTCCTTATTTGTCCATGTCAGGTGAAGTAGTAGGTCTGCTTTATGTTTATTAAAACAATATCCTGCAAAGGTAAACAAAAGATTAAAGCTGTTTACAGCCAGCCCCAGGGTCCTTCCCTCTGTTGCCATGTGGGAAGGAGGCAGCAGAGGGAAGCTTCAGGCCAGCTGGAGAGAGCAAGACTGTGGACCCTACCTGCTAATGCTGCAAATCCGTAGGCCTTTGAGGAGGGGGACAGTGGGAGGTAGGAAGGCACGTGGGACCCCTAGGGGGGAACAGGGTGGGGGCCAGAAGCTGCACATGAATGGAAGTCAGAGAGGAAGATTCTGCATATGGATGGAAGGGAAGTGAAGTGGGGGATCCACATGAAGGAAAGAAAGAGGAGAGGGGGAAATGTACATGGAAGAGAAGGGGAGTGGGAAAGCAAATGAAAGGAAGGAATGAATGGGAGAGGAGACTATTCTGCACATGGATAGAAGGAAAGTGTGTGTGTGAGTATAGAAGAGAAGACAGAGGGGAAAATGCACATGAATGTTGCCATAGTAGGAAAGTGTTGCCAGATTGGGACAGATTGAAGGCCCCTCATGCCCAGTATCCTATTTTCCAACAGTGGCCAAACCAATTGACAAGTACCTGGCAAGATCCCAAAACAGTAAAATAGATTTTATGTGCTTATCCTAGAAATAAGCAGTGGATTTTCCCCCAAGTCCATCTTAATAATGGCTTTTGGACTTTTTTCTTTTAGGAAGTTAGCCAAACTTTTTTTAAAACCTTGCTAAGGTAACTGCTTTTACCATTGGTGATCGGTGACCCAACTGTTTGGGGAGGCTAAAGAGGGCGGGGTTGGGGGGTGGAACTTAAATCCATAATTGTCTGATAACACACAGAAAAAATAAATAAAAATAAGTCACAATACCTTTTATTAAATTTAGATATTAGATATGTATCATATGTCAAAATAAAGTGGTTGCTCAAAGCATATTTATTTATTTATTTGTAGCATTTGTATCCCACATTTTCCCACCGACTTGCAGGCTCAATGTGGCTTACATTTGTCGTAATGGCGGTTGCCATTTCTGGGTAACAGAATTACAAAAGTCATTGCATTAAGGTGCATACATACATGGTAAAGAAGACTACGACATGGTATTGCATATTGGTTCCTGAGTGATAGATTGGATTGTAACATACATTAGGTCATCAACTATAGAGAGACCATAATCGACATAAGGATTAAAGTGGTAGTGCTTGATCATTATTAACAAAGAGGTTATAAATTCAAGTGATAAAGAGTTCGGTTTTCTAGTTCTTGTGCAATCTTATTCTTTAGTATTGAGGGTGGATGTTATTGGTATACCTTCTTGAACAGTTCAGTTTTCAGTAACCTTCGGAAGATAGTCAGGTCTTGCGTTGTTTTTATGGCCTTCGGGAGAGCGTTCCATAGTTGTTTGCAGATGTAGGAGAAACTGGTTGCGTATGTAGATTTATACTTTAGCCCTTTACAGTTGGGGTAGTGGAGATTGAGGAATGAGCGTGCTGATCTTTTTGCATTCCTAGTAGGTAGGTCTATAAGGTCTGACATATACTACTACTGCCCTGTTTCCCCGAAAATAAGACAGTGTCTTCTATTAATTTTTGCTCCCAAAGATGCGCTAGGTCTTATTTTCAGGGGAGGCTTTATATTTTCATGAAGGAGAATTCACATTTATTGTTGAACAAAAAAAATGAACATTTATTACATACTGTTGTCATCACAAACCAGCATAACCAGACAAACTGTGAATCCTATCAAGAATTTCTTCTACCGGTATGGTACATTTACCGATCCCGATATTTATGAACACAAAGCAAGATTTATTCAATGACAATAATATCATCATCTTCTGGAACATCATCATAACAATCTAAACCCTGAATTTCCTGGTGAATTTCTTGTGACTCCATTTCTTTCAGAATCATTGGCCCAAATCTCTCATGTCTAGCAATAGCACTGTCCTTAAATGAGTACTTCTTGTCAAGGTAGCCTGCTCGTAGTGCATTTGCAACGCAACTGTCAGTGATTTTCTCCCATGAACTCTTCACCCAAGTCACAGCCTCTTGCAGTTTAGGCTTGACAAAGTTTCCACGCTGATTTTTCTCCATTCTATTTTCAATGTAGTCATTAATTTCCATGCGCAAATTGTCCTTGATGGCTTGTTTATTGCAATATCAAGAGTCTGGAGATAGGCCGTCATTCCTGCGGGAGTCATTATTTGATCTATTTTTCTTTCCTGAAGAAATTTCTTCATGTCTTTAGCGCGGTGTGTGCTGGCTGCATCCCAGACTAGCAGACCTCTTTGGCTCCCTCGCGTAACAAGCGGCAGCATTAAATCGACCCACTTCCTTATAACTGCTTGCGTGGCCCAGGCTTTTTCAGTTTCAAGAATAAAAATGCCTGAAACACGTTCAATCTTATCCTTCTTGCCCTTAGAAATTATTAAAGCTGGGACTTTAGTGCCATCCAGACGAATTGCCAAAATACAGGTAAAACGTGCACTTTCGTAAGCAGTGGAGGGTATGTACACTGAGGAGGCACCCCGCTGTTCAATTGTTGTTTGAGATGCTTGGCCCATAAACACTGCAGTTTCATCCATAGCAATCATGTTGGAAAGATTGTATTTAGAGAAGTCAGCGTCATCAATAAAGGACTTGAATGCAAATGCACGTTAATAATTTCAGCATCTTCCAGCCTAAACAGTGTTGTGGATCTTCTTAAAGACAGTTCACTTCGCTGAAGGAAACCATCCAGCCAGTGTTGTGATGCTTTGAATTCTTCGGGGGCTATTTCGAACTGTGGTGCCATTTCAAGGGCAAATTCTTGAACCTGAGCCCTATTCACAACCAAAGCCTTTGCTCTCCTGTCAACAACCCAGTCACAGATCAGGTCTTCCAGCTCAGAAAATAATGGTTGCCGACCTGATCCACACTTGCGCTTTTTAGCTTTTCCGTTGTCCACTTGTTGACTGAGGTTACCGTAATCTGCTCGCTATTTTCGGACCAATCGGATATTCAACATCTTCTCTTTGCAGAAAACAGTAAGATTTTTGCCCTAAGAGTCTTCCACGATTCCTTTCTTGTACTCGACGGAATAGCTCTTTCTTTTTGCACTCATATCTAGGGCCAGGGTAAGCCATCTAGTTGTACCGGTAAAAAAAAACCTTACCACGTTGGCAAACTAGCCTGAGTCAGGCAGCTGTCAATGGACCTCAGCACCTGTGTCACAACTAATCTCTCACTAAGTTTGTGGTGTTTTCTTTTAAAGTATTCTACTACTCAAATTCCCTTGAAAAAGAGCAAAAGTCCCTTTCTGAGGAGGGGTTTTGCAGAATGTCTTGCCAGATACACAGACCAAATTCTTACTCGCCCCCACCTCTCATACGGACTCCCTCCCAAGATCGCAACTGGCACCAGGCTATGGCACTTTTATTTTAGAGCAAACAGAAAAAGCAAACGCTGGGCCTTCAGAATGGAGAAAAATGTATTCCTTTATTTAGACAAAGTCTTTGTCAAAATAAAGGACTACATTTTTCTCAATCCTGAAGGCCCAGCGTTTGCTTTTTCTGTTTGCTTGGTTGTTTTTGTATGCTGTTTTCCCTCTCTTTTTGAGTCTGGACTTTTATTTTAGAGGCAGGCTTTTCCTTTAGAGTTCCCATCCCTTACGCGACATCATGACCATCGGCAGGCTGCAACCACTGGAAAGGGGGGGGGGGGACAAGTAGAATTCATCCCCTCCGCTCACCGGTCTATAATTTTCCGGATCTCCCCTGGAGCCTTTTTTAAAAATGGCCGTTACATTGGCCACCCTCCAATCTTCCGGTACCAAGCTTGATTTTAAGGATAAGTTGCATATCACTAGCAGTAGCTCCGCAAGCTCATTTTTCAGTTCTATCAGTACTCTAGGATGAATACCATCCGGTCCAGGAGATTTGCTACTTTTCAGTTTGCCGAACTGCCCCATTATGTCCTCCAGGTTTACCGTGAAGTCAGTAAGTTTTTCCGACTCGTCCGCTTGAAATACCATTTCCGACACCGGTATCCCACCCAAATCTTCCTCGGTGAAGACCAAAGCAAAGAATTCATTCAGTCTCTCTGCTACGTCTTTGTCTTCCTTGATCGCCCCTTTTACCCCTCGGTCATCCAGCGGCCCAACCGATTCTTTTGCCGGCTTCCTGCTTTTAATATACCGAAAAAAATTTTACTATGTTTTTTTTGCCTCTGATGCTATCTTTTTTTCGAAATCCCTCTTGGCCTTCTTTATCTGTGCCTGGCATTTGCTTTGACACTCCTTATGCTGCTTCTTGTTATTTTCAGATGGTTCCTTCTTCCATTTTCTGAAGGCGTTTCTTTTAGCCCTAATAGCTTCCTTCACCTCACTTTTCAACCAGGCCGGCTGTCTTTTGGAGTTCCGTCTTTCTTTTCTAATTCGCGGAATATGTATGGCCTGGGCCTCCAGGATGGTATTTTTGAACAGCGTCCACGCCTGTTGTACAGTTTTTACTCAGTTGCCCCCCTAAGTTTTTTTTTAACTGTTCTTCTCATTTTATCATAGTCTCCTTTTTTAAAGTTAAACGCTAACGTATTTGACTTTCTGTGTACAGTTACTTCAAGGTCAATATCAAAACTGATCATATTATGATCACTGTTATCAAGCGGCCCCTGTACCATAACGTCCCTCAGCAGATCATGCGCTCCACTAAGGACCAAGTCTAGAATTTTTCCTTCTCTCGTCGGCTCCTGCACCAGCTGCTCCATAAAGCTGTCCTTGATTTCATCAAGGAATTGTACCTCTCTAGCGTGTCCTGATGTTATATTTACTCAGTCTATATTTGGATAATTGAAGTCACCCATTATTATCACATTGCCCATTTTGTTCGCGTCTCTGAATTCTTTTATCATTTCTGCGTCTACCTGCTCATCCTGGTGAGGCGGACGGTAGTACATTCCTATCACCATATTTTCCCTTTTATACATGGAATTTCAACCCACAATGATTCAAAGGTGTGATTTGTGTCCTGCTGAATTTGTAATCTATCTGAGTGAAGTGTCTCTTTAATATACAATTCTACCCCTCCACCAGTCTAGTCCACCCTATCACTACGATATACTTTGTACCCCGGTATGACAGTGTCCCACTGGTTATCCTCCTTCCACCAGGTCTCTGTAATGCCTATTATATCCAATTTTTCATTTAGTGCAATATATTACTACTACTACTACTATTTAGCATTTCTATAGCGCTACAAGGCGTACGCAGCGCTGCACAAACATAGAAGAAAGACAGTCCCTGCTCAAAGAGCTTACAATCTAATAGACAAAAAATAAAGTAAGAAATCAAATCAATTAATGTGTACAGGAAGGAGGAGAGGAGGGTAGGTGGAGGCAAGTGGTTACAAGTGGTTACGAGTCAAAAGCAATGTTAAAGAGGTGGGCTTTCAGTCTAGATTTAAAGGTGGCCAAGGATGGGGCAAGATGTAGGGGTTCAGGAAGTTTATTCCAGGGGTAGGATGCAGCGAGACAGAAGGCGCGAAGTCTGGAGTTGGCAGTAGTGGAGAAGGGAACAGATAAGAAGGATTTATCCATGGAGCGGAGTGCACAGGAAGGGGTGTAGGAAGGACGAGTGTGGAGAGATACTGGGGAGCAGCAGAGTGAGTACATTTATAGGTTAGTAGAAGAAATTTGAACATGATGCGAAAACAGATAGGGAGCCAGTGAAGCGACTTGAGGAGAGGGGTAGTATGAGTAAAGCGACCCTGGCGGAAGACGAGACGGGCAGCAGAGTTTTGAACCGATTGGAGAGGGGAGAGGTGACTAAGTGGGAGGCCAGCAAGAAGCAGATTGCAGTAGTCTAAACGAGAGGTGACAAGGGTGTGGATGAGGGTTTTGGTAGAGTGCTCGGAAAGAAAGGGGCGGATTTTACGGATGTTGTAAAGAAAGAAACGACAGGTCTTGGCGATCTGCTGGATATGAGCAGAGAAGGAGAGAGAAGAGTCAAAGATGACCCCAAGGTTTCGAGCTGAGGAGACAGGGAGAATGAGAGAGCCATCAACAGAAATAGAAAACGGGGGGAGCGGGGAGGTGGGTTTGGGGGGAAAATGAGAAGCTCGGTTTTGGTCATGTTTAATTTCAGGTGGCGTTGAGACATCCAGACAGCAATGTCAGACAAAAACGAGAGGTGATAAGGGTGTGGATGAGGGTTTTGGTAGAGTGCTCGGAAAGAAAGGGGCGGATTTTACGGATGTTGTAAAGAAAGAAACGACAGGTCTTGGCGATCTGCTGGATATGAGCAGAGAAGGAGAGAGAAGAGTCAAGATGACCCCAAGGTTTCGAGCTGAGGAGACAGGGAGAATGAGAGAGCCATCAACAGAAATAGAAAACGGGGGGAGCGGGGAGGTGGGTTTGGGGGGAAAATGAGAAGCTCGGTTTTGGTCATGTTTAATTTCAGGTGGTGTTGAGACATCCAGACAGCAATGTCAGACAAGCACGCTGAAACTTTGCTTTGGATGCAAGGTGAGATATCAGGGGTAGAAAGGTAGATTTGGGAGTCATCAGCATAGAGATGGTAGGAAAAGCCATGGGATGAGATTAATGAACCAAGGGAAGAAGTGTAGATAGAAAAGAGGAGGGGACCAAGAACAGAACCCTGAGGTACACCGACAGGCAGAGGGATAGAAGTAGAAGAGGATCCACCAGAGTGAACACTGAAGGTGCGGAGGGAGAGATAGGAAGAGAACCAGGAAAGGACAGAGCCCTGGAATCCAAGTGAGGACAGGGTATCGAGGAGTATGCTGTGATCGACAGTGTCAAAAGCAGCGGAAAGATCAAGAAGAATGAGGATGGAATAGAGACCTCTGGATTTAGCCAGTAATAGGTCATTGGAGACTTTAATAAGCACAGTTTCGGTTGAGTGGAGAGGGCGAAAACCAGATTGTAGTGGGTCAAGAATAGCATGTGAGGAGAGAAAATCAATGCAGCGGCGGTGAACAGCACGCTCAAGTAATTTGGAGAGAAAAGGGAGGAGGGAGATGGGTCGGTAATTAGAGGGACAAGTAGGGTCAAGTGAAGGCTTCTTAAGGAGAGGTGTGACCACAGCATGTTTAAAGGCAGTAGGGACAGTTGCAGTGGAAAGTGAGAGGTTGAGAATGTGACAGATAAAAGGAATAAGAGCAGGAGAGATGGCATTAAGAAGGTGGGTGGGAATGGGATCAGAGGAACAGGTGGTAAATTTTGAGGAAGAAAGGAGAAGTGTAGTTTCCTCTATAGTAACTTCAGGAAAGGAGGAAAAGGAATGAGGGGAAGGAGAGAGAGGGGAACGGACTAGTGGAGGGAGAGGTGGCGAGGTAGAGAATTCAAGGTTTATCTTTTGAACCTTGTCATGAAAGAATTCAGCAAGGGTCTGAGGAGATAATGAAGGGGGAGTTGGGGGAGGGGGCACCTTGAGGAGAGAGTTCAATGTGATGAAGAGAAGTCGAGGGTTAGAACCAAGAGAGTTGGTCAGTTGGATATAATAATCCTGTTTGGCGCGTAAAAGAGCAGATTGGAAGGAGGTCAGCATGAACTTAAAGTGTAAGAAATCAGCAAGGGCCCGAGATTTTCGCCAGAGGCGTTCGGTGGAGCGGGTACAGGAACGTAGGTAGCGGATATTAGAAGTCAGCCAAGGTTGGGGTTTTGTATGCCTTACAGGGCGGGTCATCAAAGGTGCAAGAGTGTCTAAGGCAGAGGATAGAGTATTGTTGTAAGAAGAAACAGCCTTGTTGACAGACGTGGATGGTGCCACAGTAGAGAGGAGGTTTGAAACATAGGAGGATAGAGATGAAGGGTCAATATCGTGAAGATTCCTAGATAAATTAGATATGATAGGACGGGACTGGGAGGGAGGAGATTTAAGTGTGAAAGTTATAAGATGGTGATCAGAGAGGGGAAAATCAGAGGCAAGGAAACTAGAGGGTGAACAGTTGGAGGAGAAGATGAGATCAAGACAGTGACCATTTTGATGAGTGGGGGAGGTGGAGCATAGTTGGAGATTAAAGGAGGATGTTAAAGCGAGTAACTTGGAAATATAAGAGTTGGAAGGATCATTAGCAGGAATATTAAAGTCACCAAGGATGAGAGAGGGGGAGGAAGGATCATGGAAGAAGGCAAGCCAGGCATCAAAGTCACTGAGAAAGGATGAAAGGGACTTATCAGGGGGACGATAAATGACCGCTATTCGAAGAGGTAGAGGAGAGAAAAGGCGGATAGAGTGGACTTCAAAGGAGGAAAAACAGTGAGATTGAGGTGGAAGAAGGGGTTAAAATCTGGAGAAGGGAGAGAGAAGTAGTCCAACACCGCCCCCGCGACCAGCAGGGCGAGGAGTATGTGAAAAAAGATAACCGCCATGGCAGAGGGCTGCGACTGAAGCAGAGTCATCAGTGCAGAGCCAGGTTTCTGTTATGGCGAGCAGATGGAGGTGACGCGAGATAAGAGGTCCTGGATATACAGTGGGGGAAATAAGTATTTGATCCCTTGCTGATTTTGTAAGTTTGCCCACTGACAAAGACATGAGCAGCCCATAATTGAAGGGTAGGTTATTGGTAACAGTGAGAGATAGCACATCACAAATTAAATCCGGAAAATCACATTGTGGAAAGTATATGAATTTATTTGCATTCTGCAGAGGGAAATAAGTATTTAATCCCTCTGGCAAACAAGACCTAATACTTGGTGGCAAAACCCTTGTTGGCAAGCACAGCGGTCAGACGTCTTCTGTAGTTGATGATGAGGTTTGCACACATGTCAGGAGGAATTTTGGTCCACTCCTCTTTGCAGATCATCTCTAAATCATTAAGAGTTCTGGGCTGTCGCTTGGCAACTCGCAGCTTCAGCTCCCTCCATAAGTTTTCAATGGGATTAAGGTCTGGTGACTGGCTAGGCCACTCCATGACCCTAATGTGCTTCTTCCTGAGCCACTCCTTTGTTGCCTTGGCTGTATGTTTTGGGTCATTGTCGTGCTGGAAGACCCAGCCACGACCCATTTTTAAGGCCCTGGCGGAGGGAAGGAGGTTGTCACTCAGAATTGTACGGTACATGGCCCCATCCATTCTCCCATTGATGCGGTGAAGTAGTCCTGTGCCCTTAGCAGAGAAACACCCCCAAAACATAACATTTCCACCTCCATGCTTGACAGTGGGGACGGTGTTCTTTGGGTCATAGGCAGCATTTCTCTTCCTCCAAACACGGCGAGTTGAGTTCATGCCAAAGAGCTCAATTTTTGTCTCATCTGACCACAGCACCTTCTCCCAATCACTCTCGGCATCATCCAGGTGTTCACTGGCAAACTTCAGACGGGCCGTCACATGTGCCTTCCGGAGCAGGGGGACCTTGCGGGCACTGCAGGATTGCAATCCGTTATGTCGTAATGTGTTACCAATGGTTTTCGTGGTGACAGTGGTCCCAGCTGCCTTGAGATCATTGACAAGTTCCCCCCTTGTAGTTGTAGGCTGATTTCTAACCTTCCTCATGATCAAGGATACCCCACGAGGTGAGATTTTGCGTGGAGCCCCAGATCTTTGTCGATTGACAGTCATTTTGTACTTCTTCCATTTTCTTACTATGGCACCAACAGTTGTCTCCTTCTCGCCCAGCGTCTTACTGATGGTTTTGTAGCCCATTCCAGCCTTGTGCAGGTGTATGATCTTGTCCCTGACATCCTTAGACAGCTCCTTGCTCTTGGCCATTTTGTAGAGGTTAGAGTCTGACTGATTCACTGAGTCTGTGGACAGGTGTCTTTCATACAGGTGACCATTGCCGACAGCTGTCTGTCATGCAGGTAACGAGTTGATTTGGAGCATCTACCTGGTCTGTAGGGGCCAGATCTCTTACTGGTTGGTGGGGGATCAAATACTTATTTCCCTCTGCAGAATGCAAATAAATTCATATACTTTCCACAATGTGATTTTCCGGATTTAATTTGTGATGTGCTATCTCTCACTGTTACCAATAACCTACCCTTCAATTATGGGCTGCTCATGTCTTTGTCAGTGGGCAAACTTACAAAATCAGCAAGGGATCAAATACTTATTTCCCCCACTGTAGGGGAGTTTGTTACAGATAGAGCGGGCATTCTATAGGGCACAAGAGAAGGGCAGAGAAGAGAAGGGGAGTAGAGGAATAGAGATGAGGTTAGAGAGGTCGCGGTGAGATCTGTAGAGTTGGGATAGTAGTTGGTGAGGAGGGCCAGGATAGGGATTGATGTCACCGGCTGAGAGTAAGAGAAGGAGTAAAAGAGAGCGGAGGAGAGTAGGAGAGGTGTGGCCACGAAGGCTTCGTCGACCCTCCTCCCCTACCCTCCTCCGCACTCTCTTACTCCTTCTCCTACTTTCCGCAGGTGACGTCAATCCCAATCCAGGTCCCCCTCACCTCTCCTCTCCATATCCACGTAACCAATCCCAGAATGCCTCCAATCTCATCTCTATTCCCCTTCTCCCCCCCTTCTTGTGTGCCCTATGGAATGCCCACTCAGTATGCAACAAACTCTCCTTCATCCACGATTTATTCATCTCCCGTTCCCTTCAACTGCTCGCTTTAACTGAAACTTGGATAACCCCTAACGACACTGCCTCAATCGCAGCCCTATGCCATGAAGGATATCTTTTCTCCCACACTCCCCGCCCAGATGCACGCGGTGGAGGCGTTGGGTTTCTTCTCTCACCCTCTTGTAGTTTCCAACCCCTCCTCCTGCCACAGTCTCACTGCTTCTCATCCTTTGAAACTCATGCCATCCGTCTATTCTACCCGACACCACTCAGAGTTGCAGTCATCTACCGCCCCCCTGAGAAGCCCCTCTCTTCATTCCTTACTGACTTCGACGCTTGGCTCACCGTCTTTCTTGATCCCTCATCTCCATCCCTCATTCTTGGTGATTTTAACATTCATGTTGACAACCCTTCCAACTCCTATGCTTCTAAATTCCTCACTCTGACATCGTCCTTTAACCTCCAACTATGCTCTACTATCCCTACTCACCGTAATGGCCATTGTCTCGACCTCGTTCTCTTCTCCTCCTGCTCACCCTCCAATTTCTGCACCTCAGTCCTTCCTATCTCAGATCATCACCTAATCACCCTCACACTTCATCACCCTCCCCCTCAACCTCGCCCAACTATAACCAGTGCCTTCAGGAATCTCCAAGCTGTCGACCCCCCTACCCTATCCTCTCACATCTCCAATCTCTTCCCTTCCATCTCGTCTTCTGAATCTGTCGACACGGCTGTCTCTACCTACAATGAAATTCTCTCCACTGCTCTGGATACCCTAGCACCATCTGTCTCTCGCCCCACTAAGTGCATTAATCCTCAGCCCTGGTTAACCCCTTGCATCCGTTACCTTCTCTCCTGCACCCGATCTGCTGAACGACTCTGGAGGAAATCTCGCACCCTGTCAGACTTCACCCATTACAAATTCATGCTATCCTCCTTCCAGTCCTCCCTATTCCTTGCCAAACAGGAATATTATTCTCAATTAACCAATTCTCTTGGCTTCAACCCTCGTCGCTTCTTCGCCACCCTCAACTCCCTACTTAAAGTGCCCTCCGCTCCCACCCCCCCCCTCACTCTCTCCTCAAACACTTGCTACTTCCGCGATAAAGTGCAGAAAATAAACCTTGAATTCACTTCCAGGCCTTCTCCTCCCTGTGACTTCTTAACCCACTCCCTCAACCAAACTAACCTGGCCTCCTTCTCCTCCTTCCCTGAGATCACCGAAGAGGAAACTGCTCGCCTTCTTTCTTCCTCTAAGTGCACCACCTGTTCCTCTGATCCCATTCCCACCAATCTGCTTACCAACATCTCTCCTACAGTTAACCCCTCAATCTGTCACATCCTCAACCTCTCTCTCCACTGCTACTGTCCCTGACACCTTCAAGCACGCTGTAGTCACACCACTTCTCAAAAAACCATCACTTGACCCCACCTGTCCCTCCAACTACCGCCCCATCTCTCTCCTACCCTTCCTCTCCAAATTACTTGAACGCTGTGTCCACAGCCGCTGCCTTGATTTCCTCTCCTCTCAGGCTGTCCTCGATCCGCTTCAATCCGGCTTTCGCCCACTACACTCGACAGAAACAGCACTCTCTAAAGTCTGCAATGACCTGTTCCTTGCCAAATCCAAAGGTCACTACTCCATCCTCATCCTCCTCGACCTATCTGCCGCCTTTGACACCGTCAATCATAATTTACTTCTTGACACACTGTCCTCATTCGGGTTCCAGAGCTCCGTCCTCTCCTGGTTCTCTTCGTATCTTTCCCAACGCACCTTCAGAGTATTTTCTAATGGCTCTTCTTCCACCCCCGTTCTTCTCTCTGTTGGGGTTCCTCAAGGATCTGTCCTTGGACCGCTTCTTTTCTCGATATACACCTCTTCCCTGGGCTCGCTGATCTCATCACATGGTTTCCAGTACCATCTCTATGCTGATGACACCCAGCTTTACCTCTTCACTCCCGACATCACAGTCAAAACCCAGGCCAAAGTTTCGGCCTGCCTCTCAGACATCGCTGCCTGGATGTCCAACCGGCATCTGAAACTGAACATGGCAAAGACTGAGCTCCTTGTCTTTCCACCCAAACCCTCTTCTCCCACTTTCCGTCTCTGTTGATAATGCCCTCATTCTCCCCGTCTCTTCAGCCCGCAATCTCGGAGTCATTTTCGACTCCTCCCTCTCCTTCTCTGCCCATATCCAGCAGACAGCTAAGACCTGTTGCTTCTTCCTCTTTAATATTAGCAAAATTTTCCCATTCCTCTCTGAACAGACCACCCGAACCCTCGTCCACTCGCTCGTTACCTCTCGTCTTGACTATTGCAACCTTCTCCTCGCTGGCCTCCCGCTTAGCCACCTATCCCCCCTTCAATCTGTCCAAAATTCCGCCGCACGTCTTATCTACCGCGTGAACCGATACTCTCATATCACCCCTCTCCTCAAGTCGCTTCACTGGCTCCAGATCCGCTACCGTATACAGTTCAAGCTTCTCCTATTGACCTTCAAGTGCACTCAATCTGCAGCCCCCCATTACCTCTCTACCCTCCTCTCCCCGTATGTTCCCACCCGTAACCTCCGCTCTCAGGACAAATCACTCCTATCTGTACCCTTCTCCACCACCGCTAACTCCAGACTCTGCCCCTTCTGCCTCGCATCACCTTATGCCTGGAACAGACTTCCTGAGCCCATACGCCCTCCCTGCCCATTTTGAAGTCCTTACTCAAAGCCCATCTCTTCTCTCTTGCTTTTGGCGCCTAACCACCTTCCCCATTCATGATACCTACACTGACTACATAGTTTGTTACCTTTAGATTGTAAGCTCTCTTGAGCAGGGACCGTCCTTCCCCATGTTTAAACTTGTACAGCGCTGCGTAACCCTGGCAGCGCTATAGAAATGCTAAGTAGTAGTAGTAGTAGAAGGCGTCGAAGGCGAGAGGTATTTAGGTGGAATGGGGAAGGCAAAATGGAGGGAAGAAAGAGACGGAGATTAAAAGCCAAGAGGGAGAAAGAGGGTAGGAGAGAAGGTGAGGTGATGAAGTTAATGGATGGGCAGTGAGTTCCTGTAGGGGAGAGAGGTAGGGGTGAGGGAAAAGATTAGGAAGGGACAGGGCTAGGTAGAGAATGTGAATAGGGGCCATAAATGACTGAAGTACTTTAGCAACTGGGAAGAAGATGGCACCTAGAGCGGAGGCCCTGAGTGGATCGGAGATGACTTGGGTGTCACCCCGGAGAAGGCTGTAAGGATATGCAGATGAGCTGCAAGTCCTCCACAGCACCTGAAAGGCAGCCAGTGGTAGATCTGGGCACCTCTCAGCTGAGGAAAGGCTTACCAGGGGTTAGGCCGAAGCCAGCATTCCTTCCTCTGAGGGTCGCCTGATCCTAGCCAAAAGGCACCTGGAAACTCTGAGCACTTGGAGCGAGGGCCCTGGGAAGATCGGGGTGGACCTGGAGTCACCCCGGATACACCTGTGAGGAAATGCAGAAGGGCTGCAAGTCCTCCACAGCACCTGGTGGGAGCGCTGGGCACCTAGAGCGGAGGCCCTGAGTGGATCGGAGTGGACTTGGGTGTCACCCCGGAGAAGGCTGTAAGGATATGCAGATGAGCTGCAAGTCCTCCACAGCACTTGAAAGGCAGCCGGTGGTAGAGCTGGGCACCTCTCAGCTGAGGAAAGGGTTTCCAGGGGTTAGGCCGAAGCCAGCATTCCTCCCCCTGAGGGTCGCCTGATCCAATATATTCCAACTCTCCCATCTTATTTCTTAGACTCCTAGCATTTGCTTATAGACATTTCAGGGTATGTTTGTTGTTCCTATTTGCATGATGCTTAGTACCTGACACTATTGATTTGCCATTTTTTTTCTGATCTTTAGTTGTATTTAAGGGCACCTGGCCTACCACGGTCTGTTGTGGACAACCCGCAAAGGGCTTCTGTGGTATCTTTTAAGAAAGGTTTGCCTGGGCATAGCCAATGAATATCTTTAGTTTTGTGGCAAAGATCCAAATTAGGGACTAGATAATGTTGAGGATCATCTTGTTGGTAAGCAACGTATTTTGGAGTCTCAACACGAAGGTACAAGTTATCATGCCAAGTTCCCACATTCAAAACTTGTTTGAGCTGATACACATTCTCAGGTACAATAAAGGGTAACTGTAAGAGAAAGGCAATTTCCATACGTTCCATATTGAGCATTAATGGGAGGGCCGTCCCTAAATGAAATGCAGTCTGAATTTGGAAGGGTTCAATTGGTAGACGAGTAATTTTAGCAAAAGCATCCCTATTAACTTCAGAGGGGACCAAATAAGTAGGTATGTTACCTAGCATAAGGTTACTAACACTTGTATCTAATTCCCTAAACAAATCTTGCATAAGGTCTTTAACAGGGTGGATAAATAGACGCTGATCATTCAAAACACCTTTAATTATAGACAAATCTACCGTGTTTATCTCAATCTGGCGAGTATGCAAATTAACAAGGGTAACAGTATCTGCTGTAGTTTTACCCCGGGCAATAAGCTGGTCCTGTTGGGATTGTAATTTGTCTTCTACATTCTTCAAATCTGGTTCAAAGGCTTTTACGGTCTCTTGCAGCTGACGTACAGAAATGGCATTAGCAACAGACATGGATGCCCCAAATAGTGAGCCAATAGCGGAAAAGATCAGACCACCCACAATGCCCACAAAACGTTTAGACCTAGCATTCTTGGGTTGGACAGGTTGAACCATTACTTTCTCTAACTGGGCCAAAATGTTCTTAACTTGACCTCTGGCATACTGCATGTAATTGAAAAACCAGGTTTGAGTGGAAGGAGACTTTCCTAACATAGTCAAATTAAAATGTCTCAAAATAACGTGCATGGGGTCAAGTGAAACAACCACTTTCTGAGTAACAATCTGTGACTGAGAGATCAGGAAGCCAGGGGTATCTTGTAGGACGACTCCCGACATCGGACCAGGTTCAATCATCTTGGACAAGGATCCCATCAGTAGGGTGGTCAGGAACACAGTAATCCAGGTTCTTTTCTGCATCTGCAAAACAAGATAAACAGAACTGTTGTCCGGTTAGTACAGTTCAAGTCATCAATACACACATCCGGAACAGAATGACTGGGGTGACATGGTCTCAGCTGATTGATGTGGACCCATTTAAGGTTATCTTCACCTTGAGAATTTTTTTCAGAGGCGAATTTGATAAGCCACAGGTGAAGCTTTTTTCACTATAGGGAAAGGACCATGCCAACTGGGCAGAAATGTCTTCTCTTTTACCTTGTTTCTGGCAAAATTGAAATAGAATACCTTGTCACCAATTTGGTACTCTTTGGAGGTAGTCCCTTGATCGTAGTAGGCTTTTCTACCTCTAGCACTACTTTCCAAGTTCTTTTGGGCAAGGCCAAAGGCAAAGGCACTTTGCAAATGTTGACGCAAATGGGTGACATACTCATGAGTGGAAGTAGCACTGGACAAGTTCATATCATTAGTCCTGTAAAGCAAATGAATGAGTAACATCATTTCCCTACCTGTCATCATCTCAAAAGGTGACACTCCTATGGACCGGTGGCCATGAGGACCAAGGGTAACTTCATGTCCCAATCCTTACCTGAGGATGACACGTACTTCTTCAGAATGGTGATGATGGTACGATTAGCTCTTTCCACTTGTCCTGAGGACTGAGGTCAGTAGGCAATGTGCAATTTACTCTTCACGCCTAGCATCTTCCACATGTGTTGGATTACTTCTGCCGTAAACTGAGATCCTTGGTTGGAATCCACTCTCATGGGCAGACCCCAACGACTGAACACATGATTCAGTAGCAAGGTAGCCGTAGTTTCGGCCATGCAATTGGGTGCTGGTAGACACTCCACCCACTTGGTGAACAGGCAGGTGACAGTCAACATGTACTTGTTGCCTCGGGTGGATCGAACCACAGGTCCAACCCAATCGATCTGAATATCTGACCAGGGCATAGCAATACCCTTCTTCCTAAGTGGTGCTCGTTGTGATGGAGAAGATGGCTGGAAACGACAACAGGTCAGGCAACCTCGCATATACAGCTGCACATCCTACCGCATGTGGGGCCAATAAGCCACTTACTTCAAGGTCTCATAGGTGATGCCTTCACCTCTATGTCCTGCACATGGTTCATCATGGGCATGTTGCAACATGATGCCCCGATATGCCTGCAGTACAACCCATTGTTCAATGCCATGCTTACTCATCCGAATAAGCAGGTCCTGACGGATCTTGAACTTCTCTCTGGATGTATAGAGTATCCTCAGTTCTTTGGCTTGACATTCCTCTTCGGTCAATGGATGTTCTTGCGGATTCTGGATGTACTCATAAAATTGTCCAACCACTGGATCAGATTTCTGAGCCATTACAAGATCAAATGATGGGGCTTCACTGCACCACTGGAACATGGGAGTCTCATTCGACTGTTTTGTTTGCCGTCGGGTGACAGCATGAACTGCCAATGTTTCAGACTCTGAGAACTGCCATAATTCTCCGGTGAGCGCACCTCCCATGGCGAGTTGGTCTGCTAAGTCGTTCCCTATCTTGTTAGGACTATCAACTTTGGCATGACCCTTAACCTTCTTCCAATAGATGGTCATGTCATGGTCCCATACCAGTTGATCTAAGGCCAGAATCAAACTTCCATGGTGTACCGGTTTTCCTTTCGAGTTTAGCATGTTGTTCTGCTTCCAGTTGGGTAGATGAGAGACAAAGTTCTGTCTCACATAGTCTGAATCCGTGCAGATGACTAATTCCCTTCTGAACAGCCGAATGTACCGCCACCAAGGCTACAACTATCTGAGCATACTGGTTTGTCTGTGAACTCAAGCTGTGCTTCAAAGTCTCTTCAGGAATGGCTGGATTCCATACCACTCCCACACCTGCAACCAACTCACGGTCTGTGTCATGGCGATAGGTACAACCATCCACATAGACCTTAGGCATTGTATCACAGATCTTCTCATCATACAGATGGTGCAGATGAGGTTCTTTCTCCTGTGGGGGGACACCTGTTTCAGAAATACCTGCAAGGGAATCATGTCCTGCACAGTCATGCGGGTCAGCCATACCTTGGACTACTACATTACGACGTTTCTGAGCATACCTTACCTCTAAAGGCCATCCTTGGAGAGCCAGTGTCCAGGAGACTAGCCTGCTGTTGGACACCCGACCGGATTTGATTCGGTCGCTCCCCAGGAAACTGACAGTTAGTACATAAGTACATAAGTAGTGCCATACTGGGAAAGACCAAAGGTCCATCTAGCCCAGCATCCTGTCACCGACAGTGGCCAATCCAGGTCAAGGGCACCTGGCACGCTCCCCAAACGTAAAAACATTCCAGACAAGTTGTACCTAAAAATGAGGAATTTTTCCAGTCCATTTAATAGCGGTCTATGGACTTGTCCTTTAGGAATCTATCTAACCCCTTTTTAAACTCCGTCAAGCTAACCGCCCGTACCACGTTCTCCGGCAATGAATTCCAGAGTCTAATTACACGTTGGGTGAAGAAAAATTTTCTCCGATTCGTTTTAAATTTACCACACTGTAGCTTCAACTCATGCCCTCTAGTCCTAGTATTTTTGGATAGCGTGAACAGTCGCTTCACATCCACCCGATCCATTCCAATCATTATTTTATACACTTCTATCATATCTCCCCTCAGCCGTCTCTTCTCCAAGCTGAAAAGCCCTAGCCTTCTCAGCCTCTCTTCATAGGAAAGTCGTCCCATCCCCACTATCATTTTCGTCGCCCTTCGCTGTACCTTTTCCAATTCTACTATATCTTTTTTGAGATACGGAGACCAGTACTGAACACAATACTCCAGGTGCGGTCGCACCATGGAGCGATACAACGGCATTATAACATCCGCACACCTGGACTCCATACCCTTCTTAATAACACCCAACATTCTATTCGCTTTCCTAGCCGCAGCAGCACACTGAGCAGAAGGTTTCAGCGTATCATCGACGACGACACCCAGATCCCTTTCTTGATCCGTAACTCCTAACGCGGAACCTTGCAAGACGTAGCTATAATTCGGGTTCCTCTTACCCACATGCATCACTTTGCACTTGTCAACATTGAACTTCATCTGCCACTTGCACGCCCATTCTCCCAGTCTCGCAAGGTCCTCCTGTAATCGTTCACATTCCTCCTGCGACTTGACGACCCTGAATAATTTTGTGTCATCGGCGAATTTAATTACCTCACTAGTTATTCCCATCTCTAGGTCATTTATAAATACATTAAAAAGCACGGACCCAGCACAGACCCCTGCGGGACCCCACTAACTACCCTCCTCCACTGAGAATACTGGCCACGCAATCCTACTCTCTGTTTCCTATCTTTCAACCAGTTCTTAATCCATAATAATACCCTACCTCCGATTCCATGACTCTGCAATTTCTTCAGGAGTCTTTCGTGCGGCACTTTGTCAAACGCCTTCTGAAAATCCAGATATACAATATCAACCGGCTCCCCATTGTCCACATGTTTGCTTACCCCCTCAAAAAAATGCATTAGATTGGTGAGGCAAGACTTCCCTTCACTAAATCCGTGCTGACTTTGTCTCATCAGTCCATGTTTTTGTATATGCTCTGCAATTTTATTCTTAATAATAGCCTCCACCATCTTGCCCGGCACCGACGTCAGACTCACCGGTCTATAATTTCCCGGATCTCCTCTGGAACCCTTCTTAAAAATCGGAGTAACATTGGCTACCCTCCAGTCTTCCGGTACTACACTCGATTTTAGGGACAGATTGCATATTTCTAACAGTAGCTCCGCAAGTTCATTTTTTAGTTCTATTAATACTCTGGGATGAATACCATCAGGTCCCGGTGATTTACTACTCTTCAGCTTGCTGAACTGACCCATTACATCCTCCAAGGTTACAGAGAATTTGTTTAGTTTCTCCGATTCCCCCGCTTCAAATATTCTTTCCGGCACCGGTGTCCCCCCCAAATCCTCCTCGGTGAAGACCGAAGCAAAGAATTCGTTTAATTTCTCCGCTACGGCTTTGTCCTCCTTGATCGCCCCTTTAACACCATTTTCGTCCAGCGGCCCAACCGACTCTTTGGCCGGTTTCCTGCTTTTAATGTATCTAAAAAAGTTTTTACTATGTATTTTTGCTTCCAACGCTAATTTCTTCTCAAAGTCCTTTTTTGCCCTCCTTATCTCCGCTTTGCATTTGGCTTGGCATTCCTTATGATCTATCCTGTTACTTTCAGTTGGTTCTCTTCTCCACTTTCTGAAGGATTGTTTTTTGGCTCTAATGATTTCCTTTATCTTACTGTTTAGCCACGCCGGCTGACGTTTAGTCTTTTTTCCCTTTTTTCTAATACGTGGAATATATTTGTCCTGAACCTCCAGGATGGCGTTTTTAAACAGTTTGATGACACGTTTCCACGATTAGCTTCTCACCTTGGATGTAACTCCTGAAATGTTGCAGAGTCCATACAGTGGTCCACAAGGCTTTCTCACAGTCTGAATATTTCTTCTCCACATCAGATAGGCCTTTGCTGGCATAGGCCACAACCCTTTTATCAGAATCATATTTCTGATACAAGACCGCACTCATGGAGTGACTGAAGTATCCCAAGTCAATATAGAACTCACGACCCCCCTCAGGGTATGCGAGGCATGGAAAGCAGCTTAGCTGCTCCTTCAGCTCCTGCATAGCAGATTCCTGCTCTGGACCCCACATCCAGGGTACATCCTTCTTCAATAACTTGACCAATGGTCTGGTGATCTCCGCATACTCATTTATGAACTGTCTGGAGTAATTGCCTATTCCCAGAAAGGAACGAAGTTCTGTGAGATTGATAGGTTGTTTTAGCTGTTGTAAGGCCTGTACTCGCTTCTTCTGAGGTCGCAGACCCTCATTAGAAATTTCATACCCTAGGTAATTCAGAGATTTCTTGCACCATTGTCCTTTGGCCAGGGTCAGTTTAGCTCCAGCATTGGTCAACTGTCTGAAAACGTGTTCAATCTCTGACAAATGTTCTTGAAAGGTAGGGCTTTTGATCAGAATATCATCCACATAGACTACAGTTCCTCGAGCTTCAGCATCTGTAAGGGCTTTGTGTAGGAAGATGTTGAATTCAGCCGGTGAATTGAGAAAACCAAAGGAAGTTCTGTCCAATGTGTACTGTTTCTTCCCAAAGGTGAAAGCCAGTTTATACTGATCATGTGGATGTACAGGTACGGTCCAAAACCCTGATGCCAAGTCTAAGCTGGTGAATTAGTTCGCTCCTTTGATGGTAGCAAGACTCTGATCCAGTGGAGCCATAGGCCACCTGGACAACGGTACTCACTTATTCAGCTGACGGTAGACCAGAGCAATTCTCCAGCTGTTGTTCTTTTTCAAAATGGGCCACAGAGGGGAGTTGTATGTGCTGTTGCATTGCCTAATGATGTCCCTGGCCTCCAAGGTATTGAGAATCTCTTGCACGGATTCATAGGAAGCCAATGGAATCTTATACTGGCGCACAAGGACAGGCTTACTATTTGGTCCTGTAGGCACTCTGGTGACGTGCAGGTCTGTAAGCCCACAATCATACGAGTCTACAGCAAAATGTTCCCTGTATTTGTATAGCATCTCAGTCAACTGCATCTTCTCTGTGTCAGTAGTACAAGCATCAGCCTGTTCCACTTGATCTTTCACCATAGCATCAAACTCTGAGAAAGGCTGGTTGGATGGAATTTCCACTTGTTCTTCAATTTCCTCCTGCAACGATGAGGTTTCAACAGAATTCACCACTCTGGACCTCTGGGGTAGAGGCATCCTTCTGGACAAAATCAAGAAGTCGTCTTCCAACTGCACTTGTGAACCCGTTGCGTCATATGGCCAGACAAACTCCAGAGAAATGAGGCCTCTGGGAGAGGTAAACAGACTCTCAGTCTCTTCCCCCCCCCCCCCCCCCCCCCCCCGGCAGGTGTTCCAAGAGGAAGGCAGCCTGCCAATAATAGGCAAACTTACCTCGACATCAGGAAAAGACTCTCCCACCAGAAATCCAAAAGGGTCTCCTTTAGACACAACAACTTCATCTGATTGCAGATTGGTGACCAACAAGTGGAAAGGAGCATCAGTTACCTCCAAGCATGGCAAAACACCGGTGGACAACCCTAGGTCACGAAAATGAGTGTGAGGGTTGAAGAACACCACTTTGTCCAACAGACGCTATCCCTGTGCAAGACGGAGCTGGATGGAAAAGTCCCTCACTCTTGCCGGGATGGTCACATCTTTATCACAGACTACTTCACAGACCTGGGGTATGGTCTGACTAGACTTCAAGCTAACAGACGTCGATTCTGATTCCACTGGGCTGCCATCCAGTCTGCTCCACAGGACCAGATTCACCAAGTCCACATAAACTCTCAGTCGTACAAGGCAATCGGAGCCCAGACATAAGGGCTGTTGTAGGCCTTTGACAACAGAGAAGTGATGGGTGAAAGACTTCTGTCCCACCGTCAAAGGAAGACTGCACAGTCCCACTAGCAGCTTGGCACCTAGTCCAGGTACTTGTACAGAAGTGGCACAGACTTGCGAAGACGGTCAAACAAGGTGTCACTGATGAAGGAGACGTCACTCGGCTACAGCAACGTGGACTGAAGTACTTGGAGATCAGCTATCTGGACCGGAATGGTGTAAGCATCATCCTTCTGTTTTATGTCAGTCAACCTGCAAGGATGAGGTGGATCAGGACTGGGAATGGAAGCAATGGTCTCTTGAGGTATGTCAGTAGTATCATCTGGAGAGTTATTCGCTGTAGGTGAGTTATTCAAAACAATCTCCAAGTTGTCCTCCATTAGAACAATGTCAGCTATCCGATCTGTCTGGAGTAGGATTACTTCTCCTTTCTGCTTCCCCCCCCCCCCCCCCGGGGCACCAGATAACCGGAGTTCCCAGGTGTGAGGGTCCTCAGTACTCTGGAAATTGATTAGAGTATGGGTATCTGAGAAACAGTGGAATTGAACATACTCTCCATACGCTGAATTGAATCCCACAAATCTCTTAACATCATTTCCTGCTGGTCCTGAATAGCTGAAGGCTGCTGAATTGGGGTAGGTGCCTGAATAGCTGTTGGCAACTTGACAAAAGTTAATGATGAAACTGCTTCTTCCAACTGAACCTCCAGCCTGAGGAAGGGGCACCACCTGGGAAGCCCTTATCTGACAGGCAAAGGGAGGGAGAGGTAGGGTATGCTCCAGTGAGCTCAAAGAAGCTCCAAGGGGAGAGAATACTTGATTAATTGATGGTCCAGAAGAAATCAGGTGTTTGTCCGTAGGACCCAGGAGGCTTCACTTTACGCTTCCCCTTTGAGAATTATGGTATAGAGTCAAAACTCCGAAGGGGCAGGGTGTGTACCTTACAGCACGCCCCTTTTGGCATGCCCTGCGGCCTCACACCTGTGGTGCAAATCTTCTCAAGGCAACAGGACCCTCGATATCTGCGGGTGTCCAATAGGGTGCCTGTTGGATTTGGCACCGACTCTCCCTCACAGGAGGGCTCCTCCCTCTGTAAGTTGACAACGGCAGAGAGCAGCTCCATCTCACACTATTGCCTCAGGCAAGCCACCACCCCTTTATTAAAGTTTGAAAAACCCTTTACACTTAGACATAAAAAAAACCTCTGAATGTTGATCACCTGATTCTCATAACATGATGTCTATTTTGGTGGCCCTTTACTAGGTGAAAAAATGTCAGCACCAATACAAACCCTCAAAATGACACAGTGATAGTGATTTAGGACAACTTACTACTCTAACTGATGAAAGCTTATTCCGTTGTGACAGTTCCTCTGTGTACATATGCTGCACACACCATCATGTTTCTAAATCTAACTGAGATACAATAACAATGGATACAGCAGCTGACTGTTTGCTTCGTTTTCCGTGTACCAATATGGCGGCTGTTGGGCTAAACCGGCTTCAGCTTTCTGACATCATGCCTTCTGTTCTTTCTCCAACCTTAGCTACACTAACCCACAGCCTCTTTATCTCCCACCTCTCGTTGTACATAAGTAATGCCACACTGGGAAAGACCAAGGGTCCATCGAGCCCAGCATCCTGTCCACGACAGCGGCCAATCCAGGCCAAGGGCACCTGGCAAACTTCCCAAACGTACAAACATTCTATACATGTTATTCCTGGAATTGTGGATTTTTCCAAGTCCGTTTAATAGTGGTTTTATGGACTTGTCCTTTAGGAAACCATCCAACCCCTTTTTAAACTCTGCTAAGCTAACCGCCTTCACCACTTTCTCCGGCAACGAATTCCAGAGTTTAATTACACGTTGGGTGAAGAAAACGTTTCTCCGATTTGTTTTAAATTACTGCACTGTAGTTTCATCGCATGCCCCCTAGTCCTAGTATTTTTGGAAAGCATGAACAGACGCTTCACATCCACCTATTCCACACCACTCATTATTTTATATACCTCTATCATGTCTCCCCTCAGCCGTCTCCTTCCAACTGCTAAATCAGTCAACATGAGAGATTTCCAGTGTAAGGGCCAGGAAGTCTGTTCAAAATATTGGAGATTTAAGGGGACAGAACTCGTACTATATACTTCATACTATAATGTACTGGAGCTCTGATCTTACTGACTGAGGTCATATAACAAAATCTGTTATTTATTTACCGCCTTTTTGAAGGAATTCATTCAAGGTGGTGCACAGTAAGAATAAATCAAACATGAGCAATAGGCAATTAGAGCAGTAAAAAACAACAATACAAAGTATGGCATGGTATACTACTTGCAATGACAACACAATATGTACTAGAACATTATAATTGGTAGTGAAGGGTAAGGCAAAGTTGTAACACATAGATGAGTAAGAAAGTAGGAAGAATTTGAAAGTAAGGTGATTGATTTGTTGAAAGTTGCACGTGAGGTCAGAGAGATGGTTAAATATTATCCATAGGCGCCCCGTATAAGAGGCTTGGGGAGGCTAAGCCTCCCCAGCCCAACTGTGACCTTCTTCTCCTGCTGCCCCCACCCCGCGACGAGCTCCAGGCTTCCCCGCTCCCCAGGTCGTCCATCCCGTCTGCCCTCAGCTCCCCCCTAGCCCTCGTTTGCTTCCTGCCGCTGCCCTACCTTTAAATATTGTATTTTTCTTCCGGTCGCGGCGCCAGCATTAAAAGCAGAAGCAGGCTTGGCTCCAGCCTTCCCTTGCATGGATCCGCCTTCGCGGAAACAGGAAATACGTCAGAAGAGGGCGGAGCTATGCGAGAGAAGGCTGGAGCCGAGCCTGCTTCTGCTTTTAATGCTGGCGCCATGACTGGAAGAAAAATACAATATTTAAAGGTAGGGCAGCGGCAGGAAGCAAATGAGGGCTAGGGGGGAGCTGAGGGCAGACAGGATGGACGAGCGGGGGATCTGGAATTGGGGGGGCTGGAAGATTCCTGCCTGGCGTTGAGAGTGGGGCTGGAAGGAGATGGTTAACATTGGTGGATGGAGGGGAGGGCAGGGGGGAGAGGAGGGTTGCTGGACATGGGAGGATGGAGGGGAGGGCAGGGGAGAGGAGAGTTATTGGCTCGACATGGGTAGATGGAGGGAAGGGCAGGGGAGTGGAGAGTTGCTGGCTGGACATGGGTGGATGGAGGGGAAGGGAGAGGAAGGTTGCTGGACATAGGTGGATGGAGGGGAGGGCAGGGGGGAGAGGAGGGTTGCTGGACATGGGTGGATGGAGGGGAGGGCAGGGGAGAGGAGAGTTGCTGGACATGGGTGGATGGAGGGAATAGGAGGGTTGCTGGACATAGGTGGATGGAGGAGCGGGCAGGGGGGAGAGGAGGGTTGCTGGACATGGGTGGATGGAGGGGAGGGGAGAGGAGGGTTGCTGGACACATAGGAGCCAACTTTTCAAAATTATTTGGGGTGCTAAGCCTAATGGAAATAACCCCTCCCTGGACACATACAAGGAATTTGCTCAATATTGGGGGTGCTCAAGCACCCACAGCACCCACAGAGTCGGCTCCTATGGCTGGACGTGGGTGGATGGAGGAGAGGGCAGGGGGGAGAGGAGGGTTGCTGGACATGGATGGAGGGGAGGGAAGAGTGAGGAAGGAGATGAGATGAGGGAAAAGGAAGAGAGAAAAACTGCACATGGATGCAGAAAATAGGCAGAAGCTGGATCCACTGGACAGTCAAGTCTGTGGAGGACCCAGCTTTTACTTACGGATGTAGGCCAAGAAGTGAAGAAGAAAGGCGGAAAGTAAAGAAATAAATGGAAAGGAAGCCCTGGAAACGGAGTTAAGAGGACAGATAGCAGCAGAATCATATACTGGGCCAGCATGATCAGAAAAAGAAAGTCACCAGACAACAAAGGTAGACAAGATCATTTTATTTTCATTATAGTGTTTGGAATATGTCCACTTTGAGAATCAGGTGCTCAACATTAAAAGTTTATATTTATTTACTTATGTATGGCATTTTATCCCACATTAAACATGAATTAGGGTGTTTTGTGGCTGTACATGAGAATTGTGATATTATGATCCCTGGTTTCATATTGTTGACGGTCTGCATTTTCCGTATGGGTGGTATATTGGTGTATCAGTAAGGTTCTGAGTGTGTTTTTGCATAAAGTTGTGCATAGTGTTTTGCAGTTGAGCGATTGTGGTTAGTATATGCTTTGAGCAACTACTTTATTCTTTGACATATGATACATATCTAATATCTAAATTTAATAAAAGGTATTGTGACTTTTATTTTATTTTTTTCTGTGTGTTATCAGACAATTATGGATTTAAGCAGCGCTGTACAAAAAACAAAGAAGGACAGTCCCTGCTCAAAAGGAGCTTACAATCTAAAGGACAAAGGAACAGTCTAGATTTCTTGGGTAGAGGTACAATGATTAGGTGCCAAAAGCGACATTGAGGAGGTGGGCTTTGAGTAGGGATTTGAAGATGGATAGGGAGGGGCATTGGCGTATGGGCTTGGGGAGTTTATTCCAGGCATAGGGTGAGGCGAAGCAGAAAGGGCGGAGCACTATCTTTGATGGGCAGGGATTGAGGGAGCAGGTAGTTGGTCGAAGGTCTCTTAAGATTTTGTCAAGTCTCTCCTCTGTCATTAGGTTAAAAGTGTTCCATCTGTCTCTGTTAGGAGGGGGGCAAGTTTGTGCACCTCTGGTTGACTGGTTGGGCACTGGGTGGGATTGCCTGTAAATCCTGGTGGAGATTTTTTAATTTTGTTGGCAATGCAGCAAAATCATTGCAGTTCAGTTTATTATTTATTGCATTTGTATCCCACCTTTTTCCCACCTATTTGCAGGCTCAAAGTGGCTTACATAGTTTTGTTAATACAATTAGTCTTGGATGTCAGGTACAATTATTGTTGTGCAGAGATTAGTTAAGGGAAGAAGTAGAGAGTAGAAGGAAGGCATTTATTAGGTATAATAGACGGGGGGGTTTCAGCAGTGGATTAGTAAATTTAGACTTGGCAGGCTGGTTTTGTTGTGGAGGTTGCAGTAGGCTGTTTACTATACTGAACAGCTGCTTGGTTGAATTGGCAGCCTGTGCAATGCATTGAGAGAAATACTGTTTTTTGGTTGCTGTTAAGGCATGGCGGTACTTTGCCATGTGCTTCCTGCAGTTTAGCCTGTCTATATCCAGGTGAGATTTGCGCCATCTCCTTTCCAGTTTTCGTCCTTCACGTTTAAGGATCCAAAGTTCTGGAGAAAACATAGTAGATGACGGCGTATAAAGACCTGCACAGTCCATCCAGTCTACCCAACAAGGTAAACATTATAATGAAACTGTGACTGACGGTGTCTTGTCTGTTGTTCCAGGCCTTGTTCAAGGATGTCCAGGCCTTGTTCAAGGATGTCGCTGCTTATTTCTTGGAAGTGGACTGGGACATTCTGGGAGAATGGCAGAAGGAGCTGTACAAGAAGGTCATCAAGGAGGTTCATGACATCCTCATCTCACAAGGTAAATATGTCTGTTTTTGATCATCTACCACACAGGCACATTAATGGAATGGGTGCTGTTATTTTATCAGAGCTGGAAAAATCCCAGGTACCAGGTCCCGTGGGCACCTGAAATTGAGACCTGGTAAGATAAAATGTTTACCTTAAACTGGAGGCTTCATACAAGACCAGCTGCAGTCTGTCTCCCTTTTCTGTACAACAAAATTTTGACCCTTCTTCCTGAGAACTACAACTTCTGTGTAAGAATGTAAACCATGTTTCAGTGGGCGTAAATCCTTACACCCAAAATTGGTCCCGGCGCAAAACACTATTCTATCAACAGCGCCTAACTCTGAGAACTGTTTATAGAATAGCGTTTAGCTCCAATTTTTATCAGCATCATGTTTTTGGCTCCATATACAGAACTTAGTCCTGTATGTACACACACACACTTTCATGCACTGCTTGTTCACAACAGGAAACAGGTGGAACCTCCCCAGGGCTTATACATTTTATTTAAATGCTATTTTCCTGCTTACTTACAGGTTATTCAGTTGTTAATCCTGATGTCATTTTCAAGATTAAGAACAAAGACGAGAATTATTTCCCTCAACATTTTGAGTGGGAGGAAAAAGAAAACCCAGATGATCTCATTAAGAGTAAGTAAATGTTTTGGGTTTGAATTTTCAGATCAAAGTCTCCAGGCGTTTAGAGATTTAAAGTCCATTTCCTAATTTAGTATTATCGTATCTTTGATGACTCCTTCTAATGTATTTTCTCTTAACAGACCTTCCAGTTGTAACGTCTGTGATCTCACTCGGGGTTAACAAGAGGAAGATCTCCCCTTGATGGATCCTCCTAAATCAGAGACGTCTGAACAGACTCACCCTCCTGTAACAAGTAAGTATAAAATTCCTCCTGCACATCTTAATAAAATCAGCCGGGATTATTTAGGAATTCAGAGCTGGTGGGATAAGAAGCCATTATCCTCTCTGTAAAGCAGATACTGCCGGGGTGTGTAATTGAGCAGCATTGCTATTACTACTAGTACTACTACGTATCATTTCTGTAGGGTTACTAGACGTACACAGCACTGTACACTTGAACTTGAAGAGACAGTCCCTGCTCATCAGAGCTTACAGTCTATTCAAGACAGACCAATTAGGGATTACGGAGTTAACATTGTCGAAAGAGTGAATTGTAGAACAGAAGAGAATGGAGTTGCACCATGGAGCGATACAAAGGCATTATATAACGTCCTCACTTTTGTTTTCCATTCCTTTCCTAATAATACCTAACATTCTATTTGCTTTCTTAGCTGCCACAGCACAGTGAGCAGAGGGTGTCAACATATCATCAACAACGACTCCGAGATCCCTTTCTTGGTCGGTGACTCCTAACGTGGAACCTTGCATTACGTAGCTAAAGTTCAGGTTCCTCTTTCCCACATACATCACTTTGCACTTGCTCACATTAAACGTTATCTGCCGTTTAGATGCCCAGTCTCGTAAGGTCCTCTTGGAATTTTTCACAATCCTCTGGCAATTTAACAACTTTGAATAACTTTGTGTCATCATCAAATTTAATTACCTCAATAGTTACTCCCATCTCTAGATCATTTATGAATATGTTAAAAAGCAGCGGTCCCACCTGAGGATCAGATCCATCATCTGTATGAGAATTCTATATACAGTTAATATTAAAGCAAAGTGTACATGACATGGGACATCCTCCCTATCAAAGAAGGGGAAGGGGATAAAATGTGATAATTGTTTGGCACTCTGTATTAGCTTAACAAAAAGTTTCTTTATGAACATCTGTACCAGTGAGGCTGTATGCATATGGTCAAGTATGTATTTTATTGAAGTGTCACTAATAAAAAATGTTGTAACATAAAAAGACATCCGCTATGCACATTTCCCAAAGTTAACATATTCCATTTGAAACATTCAAAATAAAATGATTTTCCTACCTTAAAAAAAAAAAAAAAAGCAGCGGTCCCAACACAGACCCCTAAGGAATCCCACTATCTACCCTTCTCCATTGAGAATACTGACCATTTAACCCTACTCTCTGTTTTCTATCCTTTAACCAGTTTTTAATCCACAATAGGACTCTTCCTCCTATCCCATGACTCTCCATTTTTCCTCTGGAGCCTTTCATGAGGTATTTGTCAAACGCCTTTTGAAAATCCAAATACACAATATCAACGGCTCCCCTTTATCTACATGTTTGTTCACCCCTTCAAAGAAATGTAATAGATTGGTGAGGCAAGATTTCCCTTCACTAAATCCATGTTGGCTTTGTCTTATTAATCCATGCTTTTGAATATGCTCTGTAATTTTGTCCTTTATAATAGTCTCTACCATTTTGCCTGACACCGACGTTAGGCTCACCGGTCTATAATTTCCAAGATCTCCTCTGGAACCTTTTTAAAATATCGGCGTTACATGGGCTACCATCCAATCTTCTGGTACCACACTCAATTTTAAGGATAAATTACATATTATTAACAATAGTTCCGCCAGTTCATTTTTCAATTCTGTCAGTACTCTGGGATGAATACCATCTGGTCCAGGAGATTTGCTACTCTTCAGTTTGTCAAATTGCCCCATTACATCCTCCAGGTTTATAGAGATTTCATTCAGTTTCTCCGACTCGTCAGCTTTGAATACCATTTCTGGCACTGGTAACTCTCCCAAATCTTCCTCTGTGTAGACCGAAGCAAAGAATTCATTTAATCTCTCCAATATGGCTTTGTCTTCCCTGATTGCCCCTTTTACCCCTCGGTCATCTAGAGGTCCAACTGATTCTTTTGTCTGCTTCTTGCTTTTAATATATGTAAAAAAAATTTTAGTATGTGATTTTGCCTCCCAACGCAATCTTTTTCTCAAAGTCCCTCTTTGCCTTCCTTATCAGCGCTTGCATTGATTTGACCTTCTTTATGCTGTTTCTTATTATTTTCAGTCGGTTCCTTCTTCCATTTTCTGAAGGATTTTCTTTTAGCTCTAATAGCTTCCTATACCTACTACTACTACCTCAGTTTTTAACCATGCCAGCTGTCGTTTGGTCTTCCGTCCTCCATTTTTAAAACGTGGAATATACTTGACCTGGGTTTTGGATTTCCTGTTTATACTTACTCCAAAGCTAATATCAAACCTGATCATATTATGTTCACGGTTATCAAGTGGCCCCATCACCATTACCTCCCGCACCAGATCATGCGGTCCACTAAGGACTGGGTCTAGAATTTTTCCTCCTCTTGTTGGCTCCTGTACCAGCTGCTCCATATAGCAGTCCTTGATTTCGTCAACGAATTTTACCTCCCTAGAACGCCCTGATGTTACATTTGCCCAGTCAATATTGGGGTAATTGAAATCACCCATTATTATTGTGTTGCCCAGCTTGTTAGCGTCCCTAATTTCTGATAACATTTCTACATCCGTCTGTTCATCCTGGCCAGGCGGATGGTAGTACACTCCTATCGCTATCCTTTTCCCCTTTACACATGGAATTTCAATCCATAGGGATTCCAAGATGTATTTTGTTTCCTGCAGAATTTTCAATCTATTTGATTCAAGGCCCTCCTTAACATACAGTGCTACCCCTCCACCAATTCAATCCACCCAATCGCTACGATATAATTTGTACCTCGGTATGACAGTGTCCCACTGGTTATCCTCCTTCCACCAGGCCTCAGAGATTCCTATTATATCTAATTTTTCATTTAGTGCAATATATTCTAACTCTCCCATCTTATTTCTTAGGCTTCTGGCATTCGCATATAGACATTTCAAATTATGTTTGTTGTTCCTATTTACATCATGCTCAGTACTTGACAGTATTAATTTGCAATCTTTTGTCTGATTTTTATTTAAGGACACCTGATCTACTATGATCTTTGTTGCAACCTCACTATCTGGATACCCTACCTGCCCTGTTTTGGTGATGTCTTTGAAAGATGCCTTATCCCGAACTATGCGCTTTTGAGCGATTGTCAGCCTTCCCCCAGTTTCTAGTTTAAAGCTGCTCTTATCGCCTCCTTTTTAAACGCCGATGCCAGCAGCCTGGTCCCACCCTGGTTAAGGTGGAGCCGTCCTTTTGGAATAGGCTCCCCCTTCCCCAGAATGTTGCCCAGTTCCTAACAAATCTAAAACCCTCCTCCCTGCACCATCATCTCATCCACACATTGAGACTCCAGAGCTCTGCCTGTCTCTTGGGCCCTGCGCGTGGAACGAGTAGCACTTCAGAAATGCTACCCTAGAGATTCTGGATTTGAGCTTTCTACCTAAGAGCTTAAATTTGGCTTCCAGAACCTCTCTCCCACATTTTCCTATGTCATTGGTACCCACATGTACAAAGACAGCCGGCTCCTCCCCAGCACTATCTAAAATCCTATCTAGGTGATGCGTGAGATCCGTCACCTTTCGCACCAGGCAGGCAAGTGAGCAGGCGATCCTCACGTCCACCAGCCAACCAGCTATCTACATGCCTAATAATCGAATCAGCAACAAAACTCGTGATGACAGACATTTCCATTATATTTATGCAATATTAGTGCTGTTGAGAAAGGAGTTGTTCACCACAGCATGAAAATATCGCGGTATTTCTAGAATACATTTTTGATGATGATTAGTACATCAGTACCCATCTTTATTTTAATTCTGTACAAGTGGAGGTGCCTGTGAATAATTCTGTGGTAACTTAAAAAACAAACATATTTTGCTGTCTTTTTCTTATAATAGGTTTCTATAATGTCAGGCCTGACATTTTAATCCAATTTGAGCAAAAAGGATTCAGAACTGAGCCTCGGGGATCTGAGGAAACAGGAAATCTGACCACAACAGGCAGATGTGAGGAACTGCCTGAAGCATGTGATGAAGCTACGATTAAAGCTAGTAATGAGGTGATACAAACTTTTCCTATAAGAAAGATTCCCTCCTGTGGACCAGGGATGGTGAGAATGAGATGTTATAATCACAGCCTCTGACTTCTATCTCTTCTTGTGTAGATAATGTGTTTGTTCTATTTTTCATATTTTTACTTTTCTTCTTTCATTGGTGTTTCTTTTTTAATTTCTTCTCTCTCTTATTCTCCTTCACCCTTATCCCATGTCGCTCTGTCTCTTTTCTTCATCTTTAGTATCTATTGTCTTTCATCCTTTGTTAATTTTTATAATCTTCCCTATATCTCTAACTCTTTCTGACCTCTCTATATCCACTTTGCAATCTGGCTAGAAATGTAAGGAGGGGTAACAAAATTCCTTCAGGTATATTAGTGAAAGAAGAATGACTAAAAAGGGAATTGTGAGACTCAAAGATACTGCGAACCGCTATGTAGATAATGATGAAGAAAAAGCAAATTTGCTAAATAGATACTTTTGTTCTGTTTTCACTGAAGAAAATCCTGGAGAAGGTCCACGATGCACTGGCAAAAGTTCATTTGAGAATGGAGTGGATATAGCACCGTTCACGGAAGAGAGTGTGTATCAACAACTAGAGAAACTAAAGGTGGACAAAGCCATGGGACCGGACGCGATCCACCCCAGGATATTGAGGGAGCTCAGAGAGGTTTTGGCGGGTCCTCTTAAAGATTTGTTTAATAAATCCTTAGAGACGGGAGAGGTTCCGAGGGATTGCAGAACGACGGATGTGGTCCCTCTTCACAAAAATGGTGATAGGGAAGAAGCTGGAAACTACAGGCCGGTAAGCCTCACTTCGGTTATTGGAAAAGTAATGGAAGCCATGTTGAAGGAAAGGATAGTGAATTTCCTGGAAGCCAATAAGTTGCAAGATCCGAGACAACATGGTTTTACCAAAGGAAAATCGTGCCAAACGAATCTCATTGAATTCTTTGATTGGGTGACTGGAGAATTGAATCAGGGACGTGCTAGACATACTCTACTTAGATTTCAGCAAAGCTTTTGACACGGTTCCCCACAGGAGGCTCTTAAATAAACTTGACAGGCTGAAGATAGGACTCAAAGTGGTGAACTGGATTAGGAACTGGTTGACGGACAGACGCCAGAGGGTGGTGGTTAATGGAGTTCGCTCGGATGAGGGAAAGGTGAGTAGTGGAGTGCCTCAGGGATCGGTGCTGGGGCCGATTCTGTTCAATATATTTGTGAGTGACATTGCCGAAGGGTTAGAAGGTAAAGGTTGCCTATTTGCGGATGATACTAAGATTTGTAACAGAGTGGACACCCGGGAGGGAGTGGAAAACATGAAAAAGGATTTGCAGAAGCTAGAAGAATGGTCTAAGGTTTGGCAATAAAATTCAATACGAAGAAATGCAAAGTGATGCACTTAGGGAGTAGAAATCCACGGGAGACGTATGTGTTAGGCGGTGAGAGTCTGATATGTAAGGACGGGAGAGGGATCGTGGGGTGATAGTATCTGAGGATCTGAAGGCGACGAAACAGTGTGACAAGGCGGTGGCCATAGCTAGAATATTGCTAGGCTGTATAGAGAGAGGTGTGACCAGCAGAAGAAAGGAGGTGTGATGCCCCTGTACAAGTCGTTGGTGAGGCCCCACCTGGAGCATTGTGTTCAGTTTTGGAGGCCGTATCTTGCTAAGGATGTAAAAAGAATTGAAGCGGTGCAAAGAAAAGCTACGAGAATGGTATGGGATTTGCATTACAAGATGTAAGAGGAGAGACTTGCTGACCTGAACATGTATACCCTGGAGGAAAGGAGAAACAGGGGTGATATGATACAGACGTTCATATATACGATACAGACGTTCAAATATTTGAAAGGTATTAATCCGCAAAGAAACTTTTTTCCGGAGATGGGAAGGCGGAAGAACTAGAGGACATGAAATGAGATCAAAGGGGAGCAGACTGAAGAAAAATGTCAGGAAGTATTTTTTCACGGAGAGAGTGGTGGATGCTTGGAATGCCATCCCGCGGGAGGTGGTGGAGATGAAAACGGTAACGGAATTCAAACATGCGTGGGATAAACATAAAGAAATCCTGTTCAGAAGGAATGGATCCTCAGAAGCTTAGCCGAGATTGGGTGGCGGATCCGGTGGTGGGAAGCAGGGCTGGTGGTTGGGAGGCGGGGCTAGTGCTGGGCAGACTTCTACGGTCTGTGACCTAAAATGACAGATTCAAATCAAGGTAAGGTATACGGGCAGACTGGATGGACCGTGGAGGTCTTTTTCTGCCGTCATCTACTAGGTTACTAGGTGGAAATAAATAATTCATCCACACGTTGTGGGCACGTGCAAAATCTGAAATTACCACTGTACTGGCCTGACGGTAGTGTCATTTGGGCGTGCGCTGCACACGCGTACAGCCTACCACAGCTTAGTAAAGGGCTTCTGTATATTTATCCTGTGCAGAACGCCAACCAGCCAGTATTTCTCATTGTCCAGCAGAGAGTAGACATGGCAGTCTGTGCAGCCTAACCGGTAGGTTAGGCCCTAGGGAGTGCTTTGGTGCTCTGTGGTTGTTTTTTCTTTCGGGGGTTTTCTTCTTCTTGAGTTTTTAGCCTGGAAAAAAACTCCCTGTGCCTGGTCCCTTCTGGGGTTCTGGAGTGTGGGTCCGGTGGGGCCCTGTTTCCCCTTGGGGTGTTAAACCCAGGAGGCCAGGTCCCTCCCCGTTCTCTGCTCTCTGGAGTGGACAGCTTTGTGCCTCTGTGCCGTGTCTGGGCGGGAGCCTTGAGTGCTTGCTCAGCCTTCAGCAGCGGGGCTCAAGTTAAAAAAAAAAAAGAGAGAGAGAGTAAACAGCACCAGACTCAGTGCCGGTACGTTTTGGCTGTCCGGGAGAGCGGAGTGTTGATTCTGTGCTGGAGGGGAAGTTGTTTTTGCTTGGTTTGTAGGGCTGGTTGCATCTTTCCTCCCTCGTGTTTTTACCGCGGTGATGTGTGCAGCCAAGCTCCTCCGCTGTGGCTCGTGTGCGCACCAGGGGTTGAGGTGCCTGGATCACAGTCCCATCTTTCTGATGATGAGCCAAAGTCGTCCTCGGCGACTCCACCCAATTTGGACTGTGGAGCACAGCTCCGTTTTCGGCGGTTCCCGAGCTGCAGGCCCACTTCAGTTGTTGCAGGAGATATTCGGTCTGGGCCTTTTTTGGCTGGTGAATGCTCAGGAGGGATGGGGCTCCCTCCTTAGTTTGACTGGACTTTATATCAGGCCTGGAAGACAGGTGAGGGAGGTGGGGTCCGTTGGTGGCCAAAAGACCTCCCCTGGATTGGGCTGAGGATCTGGACGGTTTCCCTCTCAGGCTCAGAGGAGGTTTTTAGTGAGCTCGAGGAGGAAGATTCTCTGGATTCTCAGGAGAAAGATGTCTTACTACAAGAGGAGAACCCTTCTGTGGTTAGGGGGTTGAGGCGCATGGGATTGCAGCGCCGGCTTTGTGGTGAGCTGCCAGTTGTTCCTCAATTTGACCACTGAGCACAGTGCGGCAGGAATAGCTTGAAAGGAGGTTGCCTTGCAGGCGGGTTCGCCGCTGGCGGCTCTGCCATTTTGAATTCTTCCAACACTGCAGGGCCGCCGAGAAAGGGGACAGGGGGGACAAAGTTCCCTGGGCCTCCAAGGGGGGCCCGGCGCTGCAGTCCCACCCGCCTGCGGCTCCGTCGTCGACCGTTCTACTACGGGCCGGGCCCCCTGCATTGAAATCACAGTGCCTCTCACCTCCGTGCATCACCAAACCTAACAGCCCTATACCAAAGTATCAAAGTAGGCTACATTAATGCCAGATCTGTAGTCAACAAAACAACAACGATATCAGACTGGATCAACTCAGAAAACCTTGATCTCATCTTCCTCAGTGAAACCTGGATCCACAATCAAAAAGACCCCATAATCCTTGAACTATGTCCTCCAGGGTATAAATCATCCACTGGACCAGATCAATAAAGAGAGGTAGAAGAATTGCCACTAATACACAGAGCTCAATTCACTACCCAAACCAACGCTGAGACCATAACACCCCAACTAGAAATCGCATCAATCAGAATCCAAAACAAATCCCTGACTGATCAGCTGAATTGTGTTCTACTCTACAGACCACCCGGAATTGGAATGAAAGCCAGCCAATCTTCACGGATTTCATCTCAAACACTTGTGTTAATAACTCCAACATTTAATACTAGGTTTCATAAACCTCCACTTAGAAGACCCCAATTCCGCCAATGCACGTGAATGTAAAGAATTCTTACAGTCCTGGGATCTCAAATGACCTCAATACAAACCACCCACACTAAGGGACACACACTGGACTTCCTAGCACACAGACTGCACACAGATCATAACCTATCAATAACAAACATCAAATGGTCAGAAAAACCATGGACCCGACCATTACCAATTGAATCTATTCGAAACTGGCGTAAGAAAGGATTAACTCAAACAGCAGACCAACAACTTACACTACAAGAGGGAAAATAGACCACAAATATTCTGGCACAGATACATGACAACGGATGGATGACAAGATCCGACTCCACACAATACCTTAATCAATGGGAGAATAGATGCAGACCAATACTAAACGAAATAGCACCTCTAAAAACGAGAACATCAAGAATACAAAACTCAATACATTGGTACAATGACAAATTAAAAAAACTCAAAACACAAACTAGAAACTAGAACGAGCATAGAAAAAAGCAAAAAACGAAATCACACTCAATGCCTGGAAACAATTACACAGAAATACAAATATGCTATTAGACAAACCAAAAGGTCCTATTACAAAACCAAATTAGGACCGGACAACAAAGATCTCAAGAAACTATTTCAACTTGTAAATAAGCTATTAGACACCACCCCAGTCACTACATCCAACACAGACATCCCACATGCAGACAACCTGGCCACCTACTTAAAGGAAAAAATAACAAAACTATGCAGCACCCTTCCTCATCATAACAACCGATATCGAAAATTTCTTCGACAACCTGGATCTAACCCCGGGTGGTTACCCAGCTGATCGAATCTGGTCTATATTCAATACACTTACCACCGAATCAGTCATACAAGCGACTCGCAGATTCGCCAAAACCCACTGCAAACTGGACACATGCCCCAGTCACCTACTTAAAATGCGCCCCCAACCGATTCATAGAAGACCTTACATCCTACCTTACTTCATGCTACAACAAGGCTCCTTCCCCAAAGGAACATAGCAACATCCTAATTACCCCAATACCTAAAGACATGAAGAAAAAAAAAACAAATGATCTCACCAACTACCGACCAGTTGCGTCTATCCTCTAGTAGTAAAATTGATGGAGAGCTTGGCGACTAAACAACTCACGGAATACCTGGACAAGTTTTCAATACTTCACGATTCACAATTAGGATTCCGCTCCCACCATAGCACTGAGACTGTACTAGTTACTCTCCTGGCCAAATTCAAGAAGGAAATAGCTATAGGTAAAAGCATACTCCTCCTCCAATTTGACATGTCGAGCACATTCGACATGGTAAACCACAATATATTACTGAGACTCCTTGACCACTTTGGGATTGTTGGAAACGTACTTAACTGGATTAAGGGCTTTCTTACCACCAAGAACATACCAAGTAAAATCAAACTCAAATATATCATCACTATGGAAAGCAACATGCGGAGTACCTCAAGGATCACCACTATCACCAATACTCTTCAACATGATGATGATTCCACTGGCAAAGTCCTTGTCCAATCGAGGTCTCAACCCATTCATCTATGCAAATGACGTCACAATATACATCCCCTTCAAACAGAACTTGACAGAAATAACCAACAAATTAATGACGGCCTTAACATCATGGACTCCTGGGCAAATTCATTCCAACTGAAACTGAACACTGAAAAAACATTGCCTCATCCTCTCATCACAACACAACAAATACAAACCCGCTACCATGACTACCTCAGGCCACTCTCCCTACCTCAGAAAGCTTAAAAACTCGGGGTCACACTTGATCGGAGCCTCATACTAGAGAACCAAGTAAACACTGTAATAAAGAAAATGTTCCATGCAATGTGGAAACTCAAACGAATAAAACCTTTCTTCCCGAGGGAAACTTTTCGAAACCTAATACAATCAATGGTCCTAAGCCATGCAGATTAGTGTAACGGAATCTATGCAGGTTGCAAAGCACAACTCACAAAAAAACTCCAGACCACCCAAAACACAGCAGCCAGACTGATATATGGTAAAACACGATTCGAAAGTGCCAAACCCCTACGAGAAAAGCTGCATTGGCTCCCAATCAAAGAACGGACCATCTTCAAAATCTGCACCTTGGTACACAAAATCATCTACGGTAGTACCAGGTTATATGATAGACCTAATAGATCTACCAACCAGAAACAGAATCAGATCATCAAGATCATACCTAAACATACTTTATCCAAACTGTAAAAGGCTAAAATACAAAACAACCTACGCATCTAATTTCTCCTAAATAAGCGCACTACTATGGAACGGACTCCCAAATACAGTGAGAACAATCCATGACCACTCAAGACTCACCTATTCAAAAAGCCTATCCCAACGATCCAACAAAATCTCAGCACCCAGCGACATATCATAACCAGTGATCGTACAGAACAATTCATAATCTTCACCTCTTTCGACCCCTTGATACCTGGCCCCATCCTATCTCATATGATCACAATATAACTTTGTATCTGTTATTAGCCGAATTGGCAACAGCCTCTACGGTACTATGTAAGCCACATTGAGCCTGCAAATAGGTGGGAAAATGTGGGGCACAAATGCAACAAATAAATAAATATCGGTCTGGTCCTTTTTTGGCTGATGAATGCTCAGGAGAGATGGAGGAGGAAGATTCCCTGGATTCTTAGTCTTTCCTTAAGTGTAGTTTTGATTTATTGGCTCTCTTGCTGCAAGCGTCCGTTTGTGCGTGGCTAGTGGCCTGTGCTTACTTTCACTGGGCAGATTCGGTCTTGGACAGGGCTGGTTTAGTGCAGCAGTTGGTCAAGTTGGAGATGGGCTCTTCTTTCCTGGCTGATGGCCTTTATGATTTGCTATGTGCACCAGCAAAGAATATGTCCCTCGTAGTCGCGGCACGGAGGGCGCTTAGGCTACGGGGTATTACCCTACTCTCTACTCACCCAGGTACCCTCCCAACACAGATTAGGCAGTAATTTGGAGTCGTTATTCGATAAGAGGGCAGATCAAAGAGATATGGAATCACAACACGTTAAGCACCAAACTTCTTCCCCTAGGGGACAGAGAGGACAGATAAGGGTCTCAGAGCTTCAAAAAATGGGTTTTACGTTTCTGAGATCCTTTCACCTCCCTTGATTTAGAATTGCCCATTTAATGCCTAGTTCATCCATTCTGGGGGAGTTGCATTGGACACCTGTAAAATATCGCACACTACTTAAACATCTTCCTTCTAGAAACCTGTTTTCAGTATGATGTATACAACTGGAACAATTTACCCTTGAAGTTGTGGTGTGTGTAGCATTATTTGATGATTTGAACAAAGATAAATGCTTGACTGCTTTCTTCTACTTTCCCATTTTATTTGAATGATTTTCTGGTATTGTTTTTTTATGTGAAGTATTACATATGTTTGTTGTAAACCATCTAGAATTATGTTGATAGGTGTATGTTTAAAGAAAAAATGAAATGAAAAAACAATGAAACTCTGACATAGGGTGTCCTGTTTGCTGTTCTAGGCATTGGTCACTTTCAAGGATGTTGCTGCTTATTTCTTGGAAATGGACTGGGACCTTCTGGGAGAATGGCAGAAGGAGCTGTACAAGAAGGTCATCAAGGAGATTCATGACATCCTCATCTCACGAGGTAAATATGTTTCTCTATCATCCTCCACACAAGCACATTATGGAATCAGTGGTGTAAAATCACAGGAACTAGATACCATGAGCACCTGAAATTTAGATCCTGGTTTCTGATACCATCCCATATGCAATAGGAGCCTGTGAAAGACTCCACTTCTACAGGATCTGCAAAAGATGCTGCTCTCTGTTGTAAGATAAAATGTACAACTTAAACTAGAGGCTTCACACAGCACCAGCAGGAGTCTCTCTCCCATTCCCATACAAAATATTTTGGCACAGAAGACCAGAGAGAGATTTCCTCTGAGACTTCTGCATAAGGTCATGACATATCAGCTGCACACGTCAACTATACTGTACAACATATAACCTCTCCAAATGGTAACCAGAAGATTGGCAGCTGCAATGCCTCCACCTAGGAGGGAAACGAAGAGAAATCTCTATACCAGAAAACCTCTATGATATAATCTTAATCAAGTGTCGGAGCACTGCTGCCTCTTCTCCCAAGCTTTGTCAGTCAAATACACACGTCTCAAGATATCTATTGTCACGCTCAGTCGCCAGATCTGCACCACTCTTTCTCAGTCTCTTCCTTTCTTCACCAAGCACGCTCTTTACTCCCGAGTCGACAGTCTGCAATCAGGGTTTCCGGACAACAGGCAAATCACCAGAAGTGCTTTATTATCTCCTGAGTACATTTACTCTGCTTTAAGGCTTCACAGGCTTTCCCCTCTCCTCAGTGTAGCTCCACTTTTAAACACACTTCATTTGAGCCCTGCTTGCAATACAGTTCAGCTTGGGCCTGCTTTCCACACAGTTCACTTTGGCCCTGCTTTCAATATGGTTTCCTCCAGCACTGCTTCTAATCCAGTACTTAGTGGTACTGCTCTTTCACACAGCTAATGAGCACTGCTCACATTTCAGTTCAGTTAGCAATGTTTTCCTCATCAATTCAGTTTAGCACTGCTTTCAAACACAGTTTAGTTTAGCATTGCCTTCAAACACAGTTCATCTTAGAAATGAAATTAAACAGTTCAATTCAATGGCAATATGGTCTAAGTCACTTTCTCACTCTTAGACCTAATGACCCACCTCCCTCATTTGTCAGCACAAAACCACCTGACATCCACCCACCGGGTCAATTCACCAAGGCTTCATTCACTCTCTCCAGTTCAGTTCATAACTCACTTTAAGAGCCGTCCACCAGCACATTCCTCCTCATTCTCCCCTCCTTCCACCTCCTCCAGTTCCATTCTCTCCTCCCCTTCCTCTCGGTCTAGGGGCTCCTCCCTTCCCCCATCTGATTCCATCTCCCAATCACACCCCGGCACCTCCCTCTCTTGCATAGAATCTTCTCCCTTCACCTGATCCCTCTGCTGTCGCTGCACTGCCTTCTGGACCTTGTAGTTTCTTAGTTCCTGGTTTCTCTGACGTTGCCCTGCCTTCTGGGCTTTGTAGTTCCTTGGTTCTGAATCTCTCTGGTGCTGCACTGCCTTCTGGGGCTTGTAGTTTCTTTGCTCTTCACACTATACACAGACCTTCATGCACAAATCACCCACTGCTCCATCAAAACATGAAGCAGAGGGAACCTCCCGAGGGATTCTACAATTACAATTTAAATGTAATTTTCCTACTTCTTATCAACAGGTTATTCAATTCTTAATCCTGATGTTATATTCAAGATTAAAAAGGAAGATGAGAAATATTTCACTCAACAATTTGAGTGGGAGGGAAAAGAAAATCCAAATGACCTCTTCAGTAAGTAAATGTTTTGGATTTAATGGGCTTTGCATTTTTAGATCACAGGAGATGGGTCAATAACATCAAACATTTGGCCACTTAAAATCAGTTCCTAATTTAGTATTATCAGATACCTGTGAATGTGTTTTCTCATCACAGACCTTCCAATTGTAACATCTGTGTTCTCCTGAGTATTAAGCAAGAGGAAGATCTCCCCTTCATGGAAAATCCTGAATCAAGATGTCTGAGCAGACCCTGCTTCTATAACAGGTAAGTACAGAATTCCTGCTTCACATCTTTACTAAAAGCTGGAATCATTCAGGAATTCAGCGCTGGTGAGATAAAAGGCTGTCATCTCCTCTTCTTCTCCCTCTGTCTGTTTCCCTGCTTTGGAGAGATTAAACTGTCTGTGGAGATGGAGGAGGCACGGATAGAGATGGGTATCCCAGCTATGGGATCTGGTCTGCAAAACCCTTTACCTAGAGTTTCTTGGGGTTGTGAAATCTGTACTGTTGAAAGGGCTGCTGGAGGTGGAGAGTCTTCTGCACTGTTGTGTAGGGACATGACTGATGAACATGGTTCAGTTTGACTTAGTCATGGACATTTTGTGTTGCTGATAGGTTAATACAAATCACAGTATATAATGCAGTTTATGGTAATGATGCCATTCCCAATTCCAAAAATGGCGGCTACAACCTCATGCAGGCTGCCATGGGAATTCGCGACTTGTTTATTAATTTTCTAGCAAAATAACTGACTTCATCTCTTAACAGAAAAAATTAAGAACAAGTCTACATTTTGTTACATAACAAACTGCCACCCCCAATAATGAAAAACTATAAGTAGACCCTCCGCATCCCTTATCTCTCCCTTCCCCTCACTCCCCTCCCCAAAACTCAGATTGTCCTTCCAACTGGAGGAATCGCTCCACAATTCTTGATATTTGCATTTATTAGATTTTAAGGTAGTCAATCTATATGTTTATAGTGTTTTTGCATGGCCTGTATGCCAATGTGAGGCAATCAGCAGTCGAGCTGCTGTAAAAACCAATAGCATTAATGTATCCATAGCTCCTGTATCCATTCCACTCTCCCACTTAGTAGGGCATTTTCCATAGTACACGCTATATGAGTCTCGAGTAACTGTTGCCCATATGCAGATACCTCCTTCCATAATTTTGGACCCTAGGACATTCCCTCCAGATGTGAGTATATATTCCCCTCCGGCTACACCCTCTCCAACATAAACCATCCCCTTTCCTCATAATGGCTTGCAGTCTAGATGGAGAGTAATGCCATCTCACAACAAGCTTCCATATTCTGCCATTTGCTCCTATAAAGCCATTTGGGCTTTTTCTGTACCTTGAGTCAATATCAAAAGATCATCTGCAAACAAGGAGACTCTATGTTCCTTATCTCTATTATAAGTCTTTTAATTTCCCTAAATGTTTGTGCCAGAGGTTCTACTACCAAGGCAAGCAACAGGGGCGACACTGCTTCTGCTATCATAGGTATCCACTCTTGATGAGCCTTCCAAAAGATAACATAACTGTGACGAAACTCTGGGTTTCTAAGCCTGAAAACTGTATTATTTCATGAAATGTTTTCTACTGGTTGGCCAGCAGATGGCTCTTGTTTTGAGTTTTAAAGCTGTAGCAGAAAAAAAGGCTTTCTCTTTTCCTGTTAAGCTTATGGAAAGGCAATCTGCAATCATTGGCCAGATACTTTCAAAGTTGATGCCCTGGGGCTCTGATTAGCCCTGGACTTCAAACTAGACAGGAGGTACTGGATTTTTTCTTTATTCTCAGGGTGGGGGTACAGAGGAGGAACATCTGTGTCCTGAGATCCTGTTCAATTCTTGTGAACAGTTACGTTCCTGAACTCCCCAGGTGCTACCCAGGTAGTAACAAGTGTTAAATATTTTTAATTGCTTGCTGTACTTTTTCATCTGCTTTTTCAAACATTCACTGTTCATTTTCATGATAATAAACCTATAGTTTATTAGTTCTGCCATCCTGGACTGACTAAGAATCCTGGTTTGTGTTTTTGGGTTTGCTGTCTAGAAATTGTGGAACTCCTGGAGTCAGGGCCGGTCTTAGGCAGAGGCGACCAAGGCGACTGCATAGGGCCCTGCGCCGAAGGGGGCCCCGCGCTCAACTCTGCCTCGCTCGTAACTCCGCTCCGACCTCCGCCTCTGCTCGCCTTAGTCGCCTGAGATGATCCCCATTCCCGCGGCTCGGCCACTCCGCTCCCGTCACCACCGGCGCGGCGCCCACTCCCGGCTTGGGCCCGCTGAGCCCGCCATCAGCTCCCGAGTCCCCAGACCCTGGCGACTAACTGAGCGATGCCAGCCCAGGCAGCGACGGCCCCGACGGCGACGACAGACAGTTGCAGCGCGACGGCTCACCTCCAGGCTCCAGCTTCCCGCTCAATGTCCCGCCTTCTGATGTATTTCCTGTTTCCGGATGCGAGGGCGGGAGTCACTGAGCGGGAAAAGCTGGAGCCTGGTTGGAGTTGGTGAGGACGTGAGGTGAGCCATCGTTGCTGACGCCAACAGTTATGCACTTATGCCAAATTGAAATCGGATTCCATGCAGGCAGGAGATCAGGAGAAGTGTCTCTCTCATCTAACGACGCTTACGGACGGTGCAAGGGTTGGAAATGTCTGCCTCCCTGAGAGGAAATTTGGTCCAACAACATTAGTTGCTGGAGAAGCTGAGTAAGTAAGATCTTCTGGCATGGAAGAGGCTGTTTCTAACATATCTGGGTTATTTTCACATAGATCTGCAGATATTTCTCCTGATAAAAATTTGGATGGCAATAGCAGATTTAGCTAAAACACTGCTTCCAGTAATTAATGATATGACACCTCGAATTAATCATTTGGAAGCTAGACTGCAATCACAGGAAGAAAGATTACTAAGCTAAAATCTGAGAATGGAAATCATGAAGTAGCAAAATCTGATATAAAGTAGGTACAATCAGTTCAAACTATTTTAGTAACAGATGTGGCTACTTGCCTCTCTGGTTTGATGGGTTACAGAATAATAGGGGAATTTGAAAGTACTGGATCTTTTCTTAATATTTTTCCTTTATTCTCCTTTGTTCTGAGAATTGGAACTACTAATTGTAGTGGACTTGAACTGAATAATTTCTGGTGAGGGGGGTTTCATGATAGCATTGTGCTTATTATTTCAATCAGGTTTTTTGTACAAGTTTAGCTTCATTTTTCTTTATTTGAAATTTCATAAATAAAAAAAATGTTCTAAAAATGGAATAATCTTATCAATGGGGTGGAGCTAGGGTAGGGGTGGGGCTAAGGTGGGCATGGCTAGGATGGGGCCCCACCAAATTGGTCTGCATAGGGCCCCGCACTTGCTAAGACCGGCCCTGCCTGGAGTTTGGCCCCAGTGTTCTAGAAATCCCCAGAGAATAATCTGAGAGTTGGAGACTAGCTCAGAGGCAAGCAGGACACAGTCGTGGGAGGAGGGTGCTAGTATAGAGCACATGCCCAGGTGCAGGCGGTCCTGAGCAGTGTTGGACAGAGAACCCTCCAGGTGGCCACAGTGTTAACCCCAGGCGGGTGCTAGGCGTTTGATGACAATAACACTTTATTTTTATAGTCCGTAATACCTCACAGTTCTATGTGGGTTACATGCGAGACTAGACAAATCAGAAATTACAGCATATTATCATGAATTAAAACTAATATGTTCATTTCCTTCCATAATTCTGAAACAAATCTGTTTTGAACTTGATGCCTGAACTATCCAGGAAGAAATTTCCTTGTCTATTTTAGCAGTCTGATACGAAACCAAAGGGTCTATACACATAGGCGGTCGGTGGCCCAACTGTTTGGGGAGGCTAAAGGGGGCGGGGTTAGGAGTGGGGCCAGGGGTGGAGCTTAAATCCATAATTGTCTGATAACACACAGAAAAAAAAAATAAAAAAGTCACAATTAATACCTTTTATTAAATTTAGATATTAGATATGTATCATATGTCAAAGAATAAAGTGGTTGCTCAAAGCATATACTAACCACAGTCGCTCAACTGCAAAACACTATGCACAACTTTGTGCAAAAACAGAACCTTACTGTACCATAAATATTACATTGGGCAGAACCTAATACACCAATATACCACCATACGGAAAATGCAGACTGTCAACAATATGAAACAAGGGATCATATCACAATTCTCATGTAGAGCCACAAAACATCCTAATTAATGTTTAATGTGGGATAAGATGCCATAAATAAGTAAATAAATATAAACTTTTAATGTTGAGCACCTGATTCTCAAAGTGGACATATTCCAAACACTATAATGAAAATAAAATGATCTTTTCTACCTTTGTTGTCTGGTGACTTTGTTTTTCTGATCATGCTGGCCCAGTATCCGATTCTGCTGCTATCTGTCCTCTTAACTCCGTTTCCAGGGCTTA